>NC_081374.1:4412535-4470035 GCF_030684315.1 Stegostoma tigrinum
AAGAAAGCCATCAACAAACACATAGAGCTTGACCCCATATACCCGCCATTGCGAAGAAAAACCGGGAGTGAGGTAATCCAGCTCAACGGACCCCAAAGTTTAAATAACAGGGGAAAAACACAACAGTGCTTCATCACAAATAACAAGGGCTGGATGAGCACAGCAGGCCAAGCAGCATCTTAGGAGCACAAAAGCTGATGTTTTGGGAAGGGTCTAAGCCCGAAACGTCAGCTTTTGTGCTCCTGACATGCTGCTTGGCCTGCTATGTTCATCCAGCCCCACATTTTGCTTTCTTGGATTCTCCAGCATCTGCAGTTCCCAATATCTCAGTGCTTCATCAGACGCTGCACTGATGATGCTACCCGGTGGGGTAATGAAATGTCTGTGACCTAACGAGTCAGCTCGGTGAGCCAACCAACCACAACATCAACAACCCAAGCTACAGATCTACTCTAAAACCTTACTGCAACCAAGTCTTTGACCCCCAACCAAATGCGATTCCAGCTCTATCGTGAATGTTGCATCTATCCCTAACTTTCAACATTATCTTATAAGGAAAGGTGGAATGGGCTGGTCTTGTCTCCACTGCAGTTCAGAAGAGGGAGAGTTTGATTTAAATGAAGTATATAAAAGTGTTGACAAAGAGGATGTTGAAAGGATGTTTCTTCTTGTTGGTTAGTCCAGAACTAGGGGGCATGTTTTAAAATTCGTGGTTGCCCATTCAGGACCAAAATTAGGAGAATATTTTTTCTCTCTGTGGTTTGGACAGTTTTGTGACTCTGCTTCAGAAGGCAGTGTGATAATTGAGCAGACAAAAATTTTCAGAGAGCAGTGGATAGACAGGATACTCAACGGTGGAGGTGGGAATGTGGAACTTGAAATGTGAACAGAGCCAGCCATGATCTGATTCATTGGTGAAGCAAATTCAAGAGCCCAAATGCTCTACTTCTGCTTCTATCTCATACTTTTTGTGAAATCCCTGGCCTCAGTCCCAAACTGGACCCTAACCTTTTGTCTTCACTACCATTAGCAAATTCAGGTTTTCCCAGCTTCTAGAGCCAGGTCTAGTCAGGAAGCAGCAATGAACACACAAGAGCTTTAATAATCGCGAGTGAAGCCATCACTTCATCTTTGGCGAGAAATCGGTGGATTTTACCAGAAATTGTCCTCTCACCAGGTTGTCTCGGTGACTAACAGACAGTGATTCTAACAAGGAGATCACATAACGTCATCTGTCACGAATACAATGCTGACTCACCTCACACCTCGGATCACTGACACACTGTTCTAATTCTACACTAGCGAACACACTTTATATTCACACAGCCAGGCGGATTGAGCTAGCAAATGGTCACTGACAGCATTAAGAGTCCCTGCTCTTGTGAGAAATACTTTCTCGAAGATTAGCAACTACAGTAGAGTTACTGTCCACTGATCAATATTAATCCATAGGCTCCTTTTCCCGTTCACGTCTCTTTTTTAATCATCACCTTCAGAATTTCCAGGTTGATATCACAATGTAAAGCTTGGGCCAACATTCAGCCCATATTCATTTTTGTTAATTACTGGATGCTGTTATTTAGCCAGGGATTAATCAATTATTATTCTTATTTCCAACCAAATGTTAGAGGCAAAAAAGCAGGGGCACAAGCCCTGGCCTCTTGACCATCTTCATAATGTTCCTACCCTTCTGCCTCATCGTTTAGGTTAAACCCTAACCCTGCATCATGCCAATGAAGGAGAAATCAGGGACCAGGAGACCATCAGAAGCAGGAACTTATTCGCTTGCTGAAGCCTGTTTTGCCATTCAGTAGGTTTGTGGCTGTTCTGACCTCACAGGAACATAAGGGCACAGGAACAGGATTAGGCCATTCAGCCCCTCAAGCCTGTTCCACCATTCAATGAAATCATGTTTGATCTGTGGCCTAACTCCATTTACCTGCCTTTGGTCCAATACCCTTAACACATTTATTTAACACAAATTTGATTTCCTTAGATATCTCCTCTATCTACTTTCCTGCCCTATTTCACGTTACACTCGATTCCCCAACTGATCAAGAAACTATCTCAACCTTAAATACCCACCAGGACTCTTCCTCCCAGCTCTCTGTGACAAGGATTTCCAAAGACTCTCAACGCTCTGAGAGAAGAAATTCCTCCTTATCTCAGTCTTAAATTAGTGCCCCTTTATTATGAGACTGTGCCCTCTGGTCCTAGTCACTCCCATGAGGGGAAACATCTTGTCAAGCCTCTTTACAAATCCTATTTGTTTCAAAGACAGCACTTCTCATTCTTCTTAGCTCACTCTTCGAAAAGAATGAGGGAACAATGCCTGATTCCAAACTTGGTGCAGTCAATATCTCTTATAAACAGCAGACAGTGCTATTTGTCGCTCTGGAGTGATGGTGTGGCTTGGTTAGATGGGATGCTAGTTAGGCCAGTATTTGCTGCCAATCCCTAATAATCTAAAGGGCAGCTAAAAATTAACTATATTGATGTGGGTTTGGAGTCACATGTAGGCCAGACCGGATGAAGCCCGAAACATTGAATTTCCTGTTCCTCTGTGCTGCCTGGCCCGCTCTTTTCTTCTAGTTCCACACTGTTGTCGCTGACTCAAGCATCTACAGTTCTTGCTATCCCAGGCTTCCCTCCTTAAAGGCTTTCAGTGACCCAGAGAGCTGGTTAATAAGAATCAATAGTGGTTACATTTTTAACTTTTTAATTCCAGGCAGCTTTTAAAATCAGAGCCCTATTTCACCGCTGTCAGGGTGGGATTTGAACCAGCGCCCACAACATTAGCTTGGGCCATAGGATAATACTAATTACTGTGACACTACCATTACACCATGTCCTTCACTACCCAGCTAGTCTCCCGAAACTGGTTAAACTCCTTGAACCACTGTTGGAAATTTGATACAACAGAAGGTTTTTGTAAGTTATTCTTACTTGAATGGGGACTCCTGTCACATGCAAGACCGGGACTGGGTGAGGACAGCAAGCTTCGTTTTCTAAAAGGTTTTATTTGTGAACCTGAGATAATAAGAACTGCAGATGCTGGAGAATCTGAGATAACAAGGTGTAGAGCTGGATGAACACAGCAGGCCAAGCAGCATCAGAGGAGCAGGAAGGCTGACGTTTCAGGCCTAGACCCTTCTTCAGAAATGGGGGAGGGGAAGGGGGTTCTGAAATAAATAAGGAGAGACGGGGAGGTGAATAGAAGATGGATAGAGGAGAAGATAAGTAGAGAGGAAACAGACAAGTTAAAGAGGCAGGGAAAGTAAAGATGAGCATAGATAGGGAGGACATAGGTCAGTTCAGGGAGGACGGACAGGTCAAGGGGGTGGGATGAGGCTAGGAGGTAGGAGATGGGGATGGGGCTTGAGGTGGGAGGAAGGGATAGGTGGAGGGAAGGACAGGTTAGGGAGGTGGGGACTTGCCACAATGATGCCACCCAAAGGTTGAAGGAACAGCACCTCATTTTCTGCTTGGGAACCCTGCAGCCCAATGGTATCAATGTGGACTTCACAAGCTTCAAAATCTACCCCCCCCCGACTGCATCCCAAAACCAGCCCAGCTCATCCCCGCCCCCCTAACCTGTTCTTCCTCTCATCTATCCCCTCCTCCCACATCAAGCCCCATTTCATCTCCTACCTACTGGCCTCATCCTGACCCCTTGACCTGTCCGTCCTCCCCGGACTGACCTATTCCCTCCAACCACCTCCCCACCTACACTCACCTTTACTGGCTCCATCCCCGCATCTTTAACTTGTCTGTCTCCTCTCCACCTACTTTCTCCTCCATCCATCTTCTATCCTCCTCCCCCTCTCTCCCTATTTATTTCAGAACACCCTTCCTCTCCCCCATTTCTGAAGAAGGGTCTAGGCCCGAAACATCAGCCTTCCTGCTCCTCTGATGCTGCTTGGCCTGCTGTGTTCATCCAGCTCCACACCTTGTTATCTCAGAAAGGAAACCAAGCTGGTTTTCTTGTGTTTGGGTCCTGGTTAGAAGACTCGATCTCATGTCCCTTCTTGACAATGATTCAATATTGATAGCAGAAATTAGGAGAAATCTTTCCCACTGACAGGAAGGCTGGTGACCAGATCAGGGTAAGGTAAAGTTGTCACATTTTACCAGCCCCCAGAGCGGCTCTCTCATTGGAGAGAGATGGCTGGTGGTGATTTAATCTGAGGGTGACCCTACCTCAGGCTGAGGGGAGAGGTTGAGAAGGAGAGTGTTTCTTGACCAGGTGGAGGGGTAGGTTCCCCTTGCTGGAGAATGTAGAACTATGGGTCAGAGATTAAAAATGAAACATTGCCCGTCTAAATCAGAGATGAGGAAACATTTTTTTTTCTCTATCTGATCACTGTGAGTCTTTGAAATTCCCTTCCTCAAGAGGCAGTGGAGGAAGGATCTTTGAATATTTTTCGGGCAGAGGTAGGTAGATTCCTGAAAAAATTATCAGGGATATACAGGAATGTAGAGTTGAGGTTAAAATCACATCAGCCATGATCTGATTGAATAGCAGAATGGGCTTGAAGGGCCGACTGGCCTATTCTTGTTTGTATATGGAGAGTAGTCCAGTGTGGTTGGGCAGAATGGCTTGTTTCTGTGCGATATTGTTTGGCCATGGCTTCAGGAGCCTCACTTAACTTAAAATTCTTTTACTTTGGGGGAAATGTCCTACCGTCAACGCACGATGGATCTGCCCGTGTTGTTCCTGCTACTTGCCCAGGGAAGCAGGAGCACTTGACAGTCTGTGAGCGTTCCTCAATCTTGTTCTTGTTACAGCAGCGATGCGCAGCGATCACTTCACATGTGCCCGCTTTAACATGAACAACTGCAAAATGGAACAGATAAGCTAAAGGTAAAAGGAGCAAATCCCTCCAACAATCTACCTGTATCCAAACTGCGCACGGCGTACAGTACGAATTGCTCACACACACAGCTGCCCGTTTGCGGGTTCATTGAGTGGATTCCCTGTTTCTGTCTCTGGAGGTTCAAAGCTCAGCTCCAGAAATTTGACCCTTGATTGAGGCTGGCTCCTCAGTGCAGTACCGAAGAGGTACCACTTGAACAGGTCGACCCTCATTTGTCTGACCTGATTTTGCTGTTCACTGGTTTTAGTTGGAGATATCTCCCTTTTGATAATAAGGTGTAGAGCTGGATGAACACAGCAGGCCACACAGCATCAGAGGAGCAGGAAGGCTGACGTTTTGGGTCTGGACCCTTCTCCAGAAATTTCCTGCTCATCTGATGCTGCCTGGTCTGCTGTGTTCATCCAGCTCTCCACCTTGTTATCTCAGACTCTAGCCTCGGTAGTTCCTATTATCTCCCTTTTGGCTGTTTTGGAGATGGAACGAGGCCATGTGCTAATACTTCCTACCACAAATGCAGGAGCTACAGTCCAATCAAATGGGGGGTCTGACTGGGAGGACTGAGGAGTGGATAGCACTGTGCAAGTTGAAACGTTGAAGCATGCTCTACGTAACCAGTCACTACAATTGTCAAGGCATATTGACACACAGTGAGACACCACAAAACACTTCTCTGAAGATTTAGCAGAGGAAGCTTCTGAGGACGGTTCACTGAATCCAAAATATCGATTTCTCTCCACAGATGCTGCCAGACCTGCTGAACTTTTGCAGCAACTTCTGTTTTTGTATCAGACAAAATTTGACACCAAGCCACCTCAGTGACGGACAGCTGACCAGATCTTGCTGTAAAAGATAGTTTTGAAAACCAAAAAATACATAAGAAAGGCAGAGAACTGGAGGGATTTCCAGCATTTAGGAGCAATTAAAAGTCAGGCATCTGCGAGAAATTAGATTTGAAAGAGATGCAGAGATTCGAAAAGGTTGTGCAGAGTTTACCGAGATAGGGCTTTGGGCCAGTGTGGTGTGCTGATCACTGAGAGATTTGAAAACAAGGATAAGAATTCAAAAATTCCAGATTGCAAGGTTCTGCAGCCTCATGGCGCCAGGAACCCAGGTTCAAGTCCACCCTCAGGCAACTGTCTGTGTGGAGTTTGCACATTCTCCCTGTGTCTGCACAGGTTTCCTCTGGGTGCTCCGATTTCTTCCCACAGTCCAAAGATGTGCAGGTTATGTGGATTGGCCATGCTAAATTGCCCGTCGTGTCTAGGTTAGATGGATTAGCCATAGGAAATACCAGGACAAGGTAGGGGACGTGGATCTGGGTGGGATACTCTTCGGAGAGTCGGCGTGGTCTTGTTGGGCTGAATGGCCTGTTTCTACACTGTAGAGATTCTATGAAACAGAGCAGACTGGTACACAGGTGTGAAATGAGCTCGGAAACAGCACCTGGAGAATTTTGGATGAGCCCAATTTTAAGAAAGGAATGGGAGACCAGACAGGGCAGCACAAACAGGTTGTGAGTTCAAATCACACCAGAAAAAGAATGTAAAATTGAATTCAACAGATCTGGCGAATATGAGGCATGTAGATTTTTGAAATATTGAAGAATTGAGGACTCTGAGGAGCTGACACAAAAGAAGCTTGGGACGAATCAGCCGTGATCTAGTAATGATGTGGAGCTGCCGGTGTTGAACTGGGGTGGTCATGGTCAGAAATCACATGACTCCAGGTTGTAGTCCAACAGGATTATTTGAAATCACAAACTTTCGGAGTGTGCCCCCTAAATCAGCTGAAAGAGCAGCACTCCAAAAGCTTGTGATTTCAAGCAAACCTGTCGGACTATAACCTGGTGTCACGTGACTGCTGACATAATCTGATAGAAAGGTGAGGTGGGCTTGAGGGGCCGAATGGCCTATTTGTTGTGTCCTTGTAATAATTCATGGGATGGAATCATGCAAAACAATAAATACTGCCAGGAATTTTTGTTTCAAAACTAACCAAAACAAATCAAATGTGTCTCAAAACAAATTTAATTCTGAATGGATACTTTATTGTTTTACACACTTTTTGTAGCTTATTTGCCAAACATTGTAAGTTAAGCACTGACATTTTAGCTGCCTTATTTAACGGTCACAATTAAAACCAATTTATTTCAATAAATGATCAGCCGAATGCTCTAATCCCAGGTCACACGCACAAGTACGAAGAGAATTGACTGGAGATTTATTTCAATGGAAAATATTTTTGAACGAGATTAGATAGTTTGTGGTAATGAATTCAATTAAGTTGCTCACAGACAGGGTTCTTTTAAGGTGTCTTACACAGTAAAGCAATCCTGCTAATGGCTGCTAATCCCAATGAAATGCTGATTTTTCCTGTCAATTTACCCTCACCAGGAAACTGAACAATAAGCTTAGACATAGGGAATGCCCATTCTTTACTTCACTAACAGCTTCCATTCCTTTGTGTTAATTATTCATCTTTTATCTGCAGATGGCATTTGAGATAGATTTTTGAACATTACAGGAATTGAGGGTTATGGTGAATGGGTGGGCCAGTGGCGCTGAGCCCATGAAAACATCAGCCACGATCCTATTGAATGACAGAGCAGCCTCAAGAGGCTTCCTCCCCACTCCCACTTCTCATGTTCTCATGACTCCTTCGGGTGATTGACTGGCCTCTCAGGTAGACAGGAACGATCCCATGGGCACAATTTTGAGGAAGGGCAGGGGATTCATTCCTCAGGTCTTGCCCAATATTTATTTTTAATCAACAACTCTAAAAAGAAATGATTGGGAATGTGTGCTTGTCATGGTCAATTTAAATGGTGCGAAAAGCTAAAGAGACTGTTCCCTGTCTCTGAGATGTAGTTCCAGACCTCAGAGTAGTGTGTATGAAACCCAAAAATCAGAGCCTCGATGGAAAGCGTTTTCATGATCTAACTTTTCTCTTGATAAGAGGGGCTGGGGGCTGACCTAACAGAAATCTTCAATATTGTGGAAAGTTTCAGTGAAGCTGTCAGAGGGGAAATGTTTCCACTCTTGGGTTCTGTGCTACGGAAGCATTTTCACATGCATTTTTAATTCATACCTTGAACATTTAGAGATACAGACTGAGAAAATACAGAGGTAATACGTTAGAAAGATAGAAACCTTACAGTGCAGGTGGAGACCATTCGGCCCATCGAGTCAGCACCAACCCTCCAAAGAGCATCCCACGTAGACTCAGCCCCTCTACTCTATCCCTGTAACCCTGCATTCCCCATGGCTAACCCATCTCGCCTGCACATCCCTAGACACTACGGGGCAATTTAGCATGGCCAACCCACCCTAACCTGCACATCTTTGGACTGTGGGAGGAAAGCAGAGCACCCAGATCAAATATCGGTACTCACCTGAGTGGCTTCGATGATGGGTTGAGGCCAGGCTGACCTGTCCGCAGATTGTTATCAGGCACACAGCCAGCACAATTAGCCACTTGCCCATGTTTTGTAAGTAGTTTCCAGTCATCCTGCAACAAAATCATAAAATAGACATGAAATCACGTCGTGTAATTCTCCTTCCTCTCCAGAAGGAACTAACAATTATTGGGTTACATTTCCTGCAGCACCAATAGCCTTCCAAAACCTTCCACATGTGCAAAGCCAGAAATGAATTCCTTGCCAACAATGGGAGGAATGAAAAATAAAGCTTTGGGACGTGGTCATTTACTGGCAAGATGGGTATTTATTGCTCCTCCCTGGTTGCCCCTCGCGAAGGCGAGAGCTAGAAGGAAAAAAACAGTAAAATTTGAGAAGGACAGGACTGACCTGAACACATCTCGCCAATGTGAAAATGGAATTTCAGTTCCAGTGAGTTGCCTTCCTAAACAGCTGCACACACTTGGAGCTGTCAGGAAGGGAGTTTCAGGATGTTGACTGGGGAACAAGAAAAGTATCTGTCCAAGCCAGGATGGTGCGTGACTCAGAGGAGATCAAGATCATGGGGTTGGGAAGTGTTACCAAAGAGGGCTTGGTGAGTGCAGTGGGAATGCTGAATCAATTACATTTTTCTTAATCCCCTCACACGATGAGGGTATCTTTTATTGCCTGGTGGGCCGTTGAGAGTCAACCACACTGTTGTATGAGGGAGTCACATGCAGGGACACTAAGGTAGATTTCCTTCCCTAAAAGTATTAGTGAGCCAGATGGGTGTTTTCCTGACAAACTGGCAACGGTTTCATGGTCATCAATAGACTCATTAATTCCAGATTTTTTATTGGCTTCAAATGCTCCCAGTGGCCGGTGAACGCAGCTCCCCAGAATCTCTGGGTTAATAGTTTAGTGACAATGCCACTTGACCTACCCATAAATGCACCACATCAATACACCACATACACCAACATTCTCCCTCCACCACCAATGCTCAGGAGCAGCAGTGTGTACCATATGCAAGATGCACTGCAGAAATTCACCAAAGATTCCCAGACAGCACCTTCCAAACTCACAACCACTTCCATCCAGAAGGAAAAGGGCCACAGATACACGGGAACACCACCCCTGCAAGTTTCCCTCCAAAACATTCACCATTTGACTTGGAAATATATTGCTGTCTCTTCATTGTCACTGGGTAAAAATCCTGGAATTCCCTCCCTAATGGCATTTTTACATTATTCACTCAATGTAGGTGTCATTGGCTGAGCTAGTATTCATTGCCCCATTCCTAGGTGCCTCTTCAGAAGGCAATGGTGAGCTGCCTTCTTGAACTGCTGCAGTCCAGGCGCTGTGGGTAGACCCACAATACAGAAAGAGAATTTCAGGATTCTGACCCAATGACAGGGAAGGGACGGTGATATATTTCCAAGTTAGGATGGGAGTGGCTTGGAGCGGAACTTGCAGGAGGTGGTATTCCCATGTATCTGTTCCCTTGTCCTTCTACATCACATGGACCCCAGAAGTTCAAGAAGGCAGCTCAGCACCACCTTCTCAAGGGCATCTAGGGATGGGCAATAAATGTGCCCCAACCAGCAATGCCCACATCCCATGTGAATAAACAAAAATTGTACCTGCACCCAATGCTATCCAAATGCAGGGCTTTTTGCTTTGCAGTTGAGAACAGGATTCCAAAGTGGTATTTCACATCTAACTCAGGAGTGCTGAGGTAAATTGTAGCATCAACACTCTCTCTGTCATCTTCCCAACATAGAGCAGCTAACCAAGTGTAGACCAAAGGTTCAGTCCTGGGATCTGCCTGTCTCCATGGCTCATCGTTCAGCAGTTGGGAGAAACAGAATTTATCAAACTTTAATTCACTACAGATGCCACACTCAGTCGGGTTCGTGAACCATTCCAGCTCTTTCAAAATGGAGCTCATTATCCCTTCCACTTTCATCTTCCATTATGTCAACATGGTTCAATAATTCTGAGATTCCAACATTTCCCCAATGGTTTTCAAGCAATTCACAAAAGCAAAATGAAATTATAAAGTGGATGTCCAATTTACAAGTGATGTAAGAAGCATGATGTGACGGGACTTGGAGTGGCACTTCCAATTTCCTTTATCGTTGATGTGAGTAACGTTAGAGCAGGACTCGAATGAACAACACCAGCAAGTACAGTGTCTGCCATCTCTTGTGGGATTTACAAACCCAGGAATTCACTGTCTTTTCTACATAGTGATATTAATCAGAATGACATATTAACCCAGCTACTTTTCATAGTTACAGTAAATCCATGCTCATTAACTTGTTACAAATTTCAACTTGTATGATGCAAAACTTGCTGATATCTAACTTCACCCCAGATTATGTTGCATGTTTTATATGCTTACTTGTTGCCTATTATATTATCTTACACATTGGTAATGATCCTGAAGAGATTAATGCTCATATTGCATTACCTCTACCCATTCCACTGATGACATACAGAGGCTGTGACTGGAGTTAAGTTCTTCACTAGATTTTGAAGGGCATGTTTTGATCTACACCAGCCTCCTAAAGTCCCCATTACAATGTCTGAGAACAACTGGTTTGAAGGCAAATACTTAGTCAAAATTTGGTATGCAGGTACAGCAAGTAGTTAGGAAAGCAAATAGAATATTACATTTTATTGTGAGAGGAATTGAATGTAAGAATAGAAAGGGTATGCTTGAGTTATACTGGGCACTGCTGAGACTATAGCTGGAGTGTTTCGTACAATATTGGTCACTGTACTTACAAGACAATCGTAATTCATTATGTGCAGTTCAGAGAGGCTTTACCAGACTAATACCTGGCATGAGTGGTTAGCTCTTTGAGGAATCATTAAACAGGCCAGGCCCGTGTCCATTGGAGTTTAGAGGAGCCAGCGGTGACTTATTGAAACATATAAGATCCTGAGGGGACTTGATCAGGAAAGGACGTTTCCTTTCCTGTGAGAATCCATAACTAGAGGTAATAGTTCTTTATCCTCACTCCTCAAATAAGGGTGTTACTGTCTAAGCAGCATTTGTTACCCAGAAGCCAGTGAAGAGTCAACCACGTTGCTGTGGCTCTGGAGTCACATGTAGGGCCAGACCAGGTAAGTATGGTAGTTGTGTGAGAGATAATGGGAACTGCAGATGCTGGAGAATCCAGGATAACAAAGTGTGGAGCTGGATGGACACCACAGGCCCAGCAGCATCTCAGGAGATGAACACAGCAGGCCCAGCAGCATCTCAGGAGATGAACACAGCAGGCCCTTTCCTTCCCTAAAGGACATTAGTGAACCAGATGGGTTTTCCCCTACAATGGATTCATAGTCACCATTAGACTCTACATTCTAGATTTTGTTTTTTAAATTGAATTCAAATTCCACCATCTGCTGTGACAGGATTTGAACCGAGGTCCCCAGGACGTTACCTCGATTAACAGCTCAGTAATAATACCACGAGGCCATCTCCTCCTCTTTCAGGCTAGAAACAAAAGCCTCCCATTTAAGGCAGGAGAGGATTTTTTTTCTCTCAGTGGGTTATGAGTCTTTGAAATTTTATTGCTTGGAAGGAATCTTTAAGTATTTTTAATGATGGCTGTGACATCATCACTAGACTATTATTCCATAAACTCTGCTGATGTCTGGGACCCAGGTTCGAATCCCACCATGACAGATGGTGGAATTTAAATTCAATAAGAAAAGTCTGCAACTAACAATCTACTGATGACCATGAAATGATTGTCAGAAAAACCCTTTTGGCTGATTCATGCCATGTAGGGAAGGAAACTGCCATCCTTACCTGGTCTGGCCTACATGTGACTCCAGACCCACAGCAATGTGGCTGGCTCTTAACTGCCATCTGGACAATTATGGATGGACAATGAACGCTGCCTGGCCAGCAACACCCACATCCCACGAGTGAATTATAAAAGACTGATTATTGATGACCATGGGGATGAAACACCTTTGGTGATATGCATGAATGTAGAGTTGAGAATAGCCATGACCTTGTTGAATGGCATAGCAGACTCAAAGGGCTGAATCGCATACTCTTGTTCCTTGTTAATAAACCTTGGTCCAGGAACATTGTCATTGACCAACCCATCAAGAAACAACTGGTAACAGATTCCGAGATAACAAGGTGTAGAGCTGGATGAACACAGCAGGCCAAGCAGCATCAGAGGAGCAGGAAAGCTGACACTTTGGGCCTGCACCCTTCTTCAGAAAATCTGAAGAAGGGTCTAGGCCTGAAACATCAGCCTTCATGCTCTTCTGATGCTGCTTGGCCTGTTGTGTTCATCCAGCTCTACACCTCGTTATCTCAGATTCTCCAGCATCTGCAGTTCCTACTATCTCTGGTAACAGATTCCATTGGGTTTCCCAGAATCATGGGTGAATGCAAACAGCAGAAGGAATCCAGTGAGGTCACTTGTTTTGGTATATGGAGCTAATTAGTATTGTCAATGTGGAGGACGTTTACAGGACCATTAGAAATGTTTGTCCCTCTGTCACATGAAAGATAACGGTCAATCCTAGTGACTGAGATGGTGCTGAATGATCAACAAGGTTCAGGAACATGACTGAAAGCCTGAAACTGTGAACTTCACCTGCCAAATCACCACAGTCTATCTGTGTATAGCTCCACTGGACCCAAACCACTGTCCGCAGACCCAGGACATAGTCAAGAAAATGCTGCTTGGCCTGCTGTTTTCATCCGGCTCCACACCTTGTTATCAAGAAGAAGAAACTGCCTGGTCCAATCATCCAGGATACTGCAAAAAAGAGATCACCTCTTCAGATTACAAAGTAATTTCCTGATCCAGAAACCCAGGAGCTTTTCTCATCACCCATTTCACTTCCCTTCTCAATCCTGCTAATCCCTTAAGGAAGCTGCTGAGATTTATTCAATCCGTGGATTTTTTTGTTTCACGAGGAGGAATGACAATTGACATTTGTGATAAAGGCTCGACGATAGTCATTGTGAGACATTACAATTGGGGCTCCAGCCTTTAAATCATTTATATTGGCTTCATGCCCTATAAAAAAAAGATGCAGCCACCAGCACACATCAACACAAAGTAACGGAATGTGCACTGGATGAGATGGAAGTGAAAGCACTATACCTCCTTAGCACTGCAGCCTAAAGGAATGTCCATTAGCTAGCTTAAATTCAGTGCTGTCTTGAAGTGGAGCCAAACACATGGGTGCATCTGGCCAGGAGCAATTCAATTAGGAAAACTCTACAGAGAGCTTGTGCACCTGCTGTGATATGCATCAAACTGGGAAAAGCAGCTGTATAAAAGCCATGGTGAAATCTGCCGTCTTGCAGTCCACGTTGAATATGGAGTAAGTCAGCAGCTATGGTGTGGGACCTGGCAACGGAGAGGTCAAGGGTTCACAGTCCCACCGTGAAAAGCTGCTGAGTTGAATTCAATAAATATGCCAGAAAGGCTTTACAATGTCCGTCACTATCTTAGGATGTCTCAGAGCACTTTACAGTCAACGAGGTGTTCCCTTCAAGCTGTAGTCAGTGCATTATAAGAATGTAAAACTCTGATGAGTCTATACAGACCATTAAACCAGCACTCAATAGGATCATGGTGACCTTCTACTTGAAATCCCCTTTCCCACATTCTTCCCCTATCCCTGATTCCCTCGAGTCCAAAAAAGCTAAGAATGTCAGTTTTGAACACACTCAACACCCACAGCTCTCTGAAGAATTTTCAGTATTCACAGTCCTGTGAATGAAGAAACTTCTCTTCATGTGTGAAAGGGTTGCCCCTTTATCATGTGACTGGGATTCTATTTTCTAGACTCTTTAACCAGGGGTAAGAACATCTAAGTAATTACCTGGCTGATCCTCTAAGAATTTCATACATTTCAATGATTTCAACATTTTTCTTCTAAACTCCCAGGTGTAAAGGAGCATTGTACCCAAACCCCCATCATGTGGGACAATCCTTTCATATCATAAAAGAATCCAGTGAGTCTCAGCTGCAAACTTTTTGGGGAAAATTTATCATTCCTTAAAGGAGGCCTGAACTGTGCACAGTGTTATCAACGTGGTTTCATCAAAGTCTTAATAAATTGTTTCAAGATTTCCTCATTCTCACAGTCCTTCTCTAAACATAGGAACATAAGAACTAGGAGCAGGAGCAGGCCATCTGACCTCTCGAGCCTGCCCCGCCATTCAATAAGATCATGGCTGATCTTCTCATAGCCTCAGCTCCACTTACCCACCCACTCACCATAACCCTTAATTCCTTCACTGTTCAAAAACCTATCTTTGCCTTAAAAGCATTCAATGAGGAAACTTCAACTGCTTCTCTGGGCAGGGAACACCACAGGTTCACAACCCTTTGGGTGACAAAGTTTCTCCTCAATTCTATATTAAATCTGTTCCCTTTATTTTGAGGCTATGTCCCCTTGTTCTAGTCTCACCCATCAGTGGAAACAACCTCCCTGCTTCTATCTTATCTATTCCCTTCATAATTTTACATGTCTCTGTAAGATCCCCCTCATTCTTATAAATTCCAATGAGTATAGCCCCAGCACACTCAGTCTCTCCTCATAAGCCAACCCTCTCAACTCCTGAATCAACCGAGTGAACCCCCTCTGCACCCCCTCCAGTGTCAGTACAACCTTTCTCAAGTAAGTAACTGTACACAGTACTCCAGGGGAGGCAATGGCCTAGTGGTATTATTGCTGGATAGTTGTTAATCCAGAGACCGAGGTAATGTTCTGGAGACCTGAGTTCAAACCCCACCGTGGCAGATGGTAAAATTTGAATTCAATAAAAATTTGGAATTAAGAGTCTAATTATGATCACGAATCCATTGGGAAAGATCCATCTGGGTCACTAATGTCCTTTAGGGAAGGAAACTGCCATCCATACCTGGTGTAGCCTACATGTGACTCCAGACCCAGCAATGTGGTTGACTCATAATTGCCCAATGGGCAATAAGTACTGACCTAGCCAGCAACACCCTCATCCTGTGAATGAATGAATTTTTAAAAAGGTGTGGCCTCACCAGCAAGGAATCAATATATCCTTTGCTTTCCTAATTTCTTGTCTCTGCCTGTTAGAGACCTTGTATGTCCACTTCATAGTTCACTTTCCTTCCTAGCTTTGCATCATCATAAAGTAGACATGTTACGTCCAGTCTCTCATCAAAAGGCCCTGTTTATAGCTATTCTCACCAGGAGACCTGCTCTTACAGTACTTTGCCCACCTGTCTCATGCCACCCTCACATACCCCTGTAGCTTTGTCTCAAACTGTTCTATGACATCTATTATCCAGAATGCCCTTTTTCTCTGCTGCCTTCCACTTTGCCCTTTAGAAGAGATCTCTGAGGTCCCAACAGCTAAGTCATTCCTTTTATTAATTCATTCGTGGGATCTGTGTATCACTGGCCAGATGAGCATTAAACTGGCCATCCCTAATTGCCCAGAAGGCAATTAAGAGTCAATTGGATTGCTGTGGATCTGGAATCATATGTAAATCTAATTGTTGAGCTTTTAAGATATAAGTTTAAGGTGATTGGAGGAAGGTATAGGGGAGATGTCAGAGGGCTCTTTACACACAGAGAGTAGTGGGTGTGTAGAATGTGCTGCCAGAAGTGGTAGTGGAGTCAGATACTTTAGAGACTTTTAAGCAACTCTTGGATAGGCACATGGAGGATAGTAAAATGTAGAGATGCAGGGTATTTTGATCGTAAGAGGATAATAGGTCAGCACAACATTGTGGGCCGAAGGGCCTGTGCTGTGCTGTACTGTCCTGTGTTCTTTTACCTTATTCCTTTATTTTTCTAATTAATACTAAGAAAAACTGTAATATTAACTTTCAAATTTATTTTTCTACTTATGCTAAGAACAACAGTAATGTTTTGCTTTTAAGTGATAATGGGATCTGCAGATGCTGGAGAATCTAAGGTAACAAAGTGTGAGGCTGGATGGACACAGCAGGCCAAGCAGCGTCGTGTGCTCCTGAGATGCTGCTCAGCCTGCTGTGTTCATACAGCTTCACACTTTGTTACCTTGCTTTACTTTTAACTTTATTTCTCTCCATTAGTACTTGTACCTAGGTTTTATACCAAGGCACCTTCGTAGCTAAAATGAACTTGTCTGTGGTGACATTATACACTTTCGCTGTATTCCTGTACTTCTGTACTTGAGTACGTGTGACAATAATCTTAAATCTTAAGATGAGGATGGCAGATTTCCCTCCCTGAAGAATATTAGTGAGCCAGGTGAGCTTTTAAGACAATCAGCAATGGTTAAATTCTCGCTGTTTAGCCAGATTATAACAGAAACATCTTAATACCTATTGTAAGCAGCTGATGCTCCAGCTCTGAGCTGCCCACCAGTAACAAACCATGAAACTGAAAAGATCCATTTGCCTCCTCTGTCTGTTTTGTGTTTGCTAACCAACCCTCAATTCAAGTGAGATAACAAGGTGTAGAGCTGGATGAACACAGCAGGCCAGGCAGCAACATAGGAGCAGGAAAGCTGACGTTTTGGGCCTAGACCCGTTTATTTCCAATCTCAGGAGAGTGAAGTGAATACAACAACCAATTTGTGCCCAGAAAACTCCTACAAACAGCAACAAGATAACAGATGTGCAAATAGTGTTACCGGGAACAATGGAGAGAACGGCTTTGCTCTTCTCCAAAATAAAGCCATAATATTCCACGCACAACATTAAAAATAACACATTTCTCCTGCATTTTCCCCAAGCCAATACATCACGGCGTAGACTGATTGGTGAGGAAAGCTATTGCACCTATATTAACTCACCTGATCAGACAGGACACACAAACCAATCACAATCTGCATTTATATAGCACCTTAAAGGTGTTAGCCATTCCAAGGTGCTTTACAGGAGCATTACCAATCGAAATTTGAAGCTGAGTCACATATGGAGATAATAGGGCAGGTGGTCAAAACTTTTACAATGTGGTCAGTTTTAGGAAAGACTATAAAGGAGGAGTGAGGTAAGAAGGAGGAGAGAAACATTTAGGGAGGGAATTCCAGAGCTTGGGTTCCAGGTAGCTGAGGGCATGGTGCTAATGTTGGAATCACTAAAAACTGAGGATGCACAAGAGAGCTGTTTAGTCAAGGAGATTTCAGAGTAATGTAGGGCTGGATAGGGTTACAGCAGGGAGTAAGTGAGCTCATGGACAGATTTGAAAACATGAATGAGAATTTCAAAAGCCAAGTATTCCCTGAGCTGGAAGGTTCACTGGGATGATCCCTGATATGGAGAGGTTGTCTAATCAGCAAAGACTAAACAGGCCAGGACTCCACTCACTGGGGTTTATAAGAATGGGAGGTGATCCACAGGGGCTTGACAGGGTAAATGCTGAGAGGATGTTTCCCCTCATGGGAGAGTCTAGGACCAGAAGAGTACAGTCTCAGAATAAAGGAGCACCAATTTAAGACTGAGATGAGGAGAAATTTCTTCTCTCAGAGGGTTGTACGTCTTTGGAACTCCTTTCCACAGACAGCTGTGGGGGCAGAGTTTTTGTGTATATTTAAGGCTGAGATTGATTTTTGATCCGTCGGGGAATCAAAGGTTATTGGGAAAGGGCTGGAAAGTGGATGTGAGGACTGTCAGATCAGCCATGATCCTGTTGAATGGCAGAGCAGCTTGAGGGGCTGAATAGCCTACCCCGTTCCAATTTATTACGATCTTACGTGATCATCAGGTAATAGCCAACCAGAATGATTATGCCGCGATACTGAAGCATGGCATCATTGATTGTGCTTTGCTTGAACAGGGATTATTAAATCGACAAATGGTTACAAAAGAAAAGGTGATCATTTGGCCCATCCTATCTGTGCTAGCCCACTGCAAGACCAACTCACCCACATGCAATCCCCTACATTTGCCCCATAGCTTCACAATCTTTTTCTGCTCAGTTGATGATCCAGTTCTCTCTCTAGAAACTCTTGATCAAGTCTCCTCCTCTGCAGTCTGGTGGTGAATCCTGAACCATGCTCACTCACTGAGTACAAAACCTCTCCTCATCGTCATTCTGGCTTCTTCTGCCCATTCCTTTAAATCCGTGTCCCCTGATTCTGGACCTTCCCACCAAAGGGAAGAGTTTCACAGCCTGGCAATAGGTCATTGACCTGAAACAGTAACTGTTTCTCTCCGTATACACTAAGTGCTAGAATTGCATTATACTTCCAACATTTTCTGCTTTTATTACAACAGTGTGTCTCAAGTCACTGTGCCTATATTTAGTGATGAAGTAATCAGCACGAACCTCTTATTGGCTGAGCATTACTCACCTATTTACAAGAATGTTGCCAGGGTTAACAATGAGGAAGGAGTGTATAGGCTAGAGTTGTTTTCCTTAGAACAGCGGAGGCTGAGGGGTGGTTTAGTTGAGGTATACGAAGTAACGAGGGGCTTGGGTAGAGTGGATAGTGAAGACATGTTTGACCCTAGTGAGAGGTCACTTGCCAGAGGGCACAGAAATAAAGCGATTGGTAAAATGAGCAGAGGGGAAACATTTTCAACCAGAATCACAGAGTGATACAGCACAGAAACAGACCCTTCGATCCAACCAGTCCACACAGACCAGACATTCCAAATTTATCGAGTCCCATTTGTCAGCATTTGGACCAAATCCCTCTAAACCCTTCCTATTCATGTACCCACTCAGAAGCCTTTTAAATTTTGTATTTGTACCAGTCTCCATTGGCAACTCATGCCATACACACACCACCCTCTGAATAAAAAAAAGTTACCCTTCAGTTTCCTTTTAAATCTTTCCCCCCTCATCTTAAACCTATGCCCTCTAATTTTGGACTCTCCTACACTGGGGAGAAGACCTTGACTATTCATCTCGTCCTTACCCTTCATGATCTTATAAACCTCTACAGGGTCACCCCTCAGCCTCTGGTGCTCCAGGGAAAATAGCCCCAGCCTATTCAGCTTCTCCCTACAGCTCAAACCCTCCCCCAACCCTGGCAACATCCTTATAAATAGTTCTGAACCCTTTCACAATATCTTTCCTACAGCAGGAAGACTAGAGGGTGGGAGCTTTCTGAGCTGACTGCCTGGTTTTGGAGTTGAGGCAGAAGCACTCAACTCATTAAAGAGGAACCTGGAGCTGCCCCAGGAGCACTGTAGCAGCGGGTTACAATGGATGGCTAGGCATGGACATGACAGGCGGAATGGCCTCTTTCTGTGTCATAATGTTTCTATGGCTCTCTTTATAGAAGAAAGGAAAATTTTGCATTTCCACCACATCACAAAAACTTTATGACTCATTAACTGGTTAATTTTTTTCTGATGTATAGTCTATGACTGTAGAGTAGGAAAACATGGCAGCTAGTGTTTGCACAGCAAGCTCCCACAAACATTAATTAGATGTAGCAATTGTATTGGGCATTAGTGAGAGCATACCTGGAATACTTTCCACAGTTGTGATCTCCATATCTAAGCAAGGATGTTCTTTCTATGGAATGATGCAGCTCAAAGCTCAATTGATTAGTCCCTGGGATGACAGAGTTGACCTTGGATGAGAGGCTGACTAACTTGTGTCCATTTCTCTGGTGTTTGGAAAAATTAAAAAGTGATTTCATTCAGACAGACACTATTGTGAAGGAGCTTCACAGGGTAGATACTGAGAGGTTGACTCTGCTGAGTGGGGAATGTAGAACAAGGGAGTACAGTCTCAGGATAAAGTGTTAGGACTGAGACAAAAAGATATTTCTTCATTCAAACATCTGTCAATGCCTGAAATTCACTATCCTCGTAGACCGTGGATTGTCCATCATTGAATAGATTTTAGGTTGAGAGAGATAACTTTCTCATCAATGACAGGATCAAGGGATGCCGAGAATGGGTGGGAAAGTGAAACTCAAGCAGAAGATCAACAATGATTGCATTGGATGTTGGAGCTAACTCAGTGGGCTGAATGGTCTTCTCCCGCACCTATTTTATGATGTTCTTATGTGATAGTCTCCTTAAGTGATGCAGAAGAGGAATAAAATATTGACTAAGACATCAGGTAGAATATTTTAAAATTAGCACCATGGGATTTTTTTAATGTGCACCTTAGACAACAAATGAAAGCTCAGATAGATTAACATCCTGTCTGAGAGGCTGTGTCTCGAAAAGCCCAGAACTCCTTCAGTGCTGGCATTGACGGAGACCAACACTAGGAAGGAACAGCTATTCGCTTTGTAAGTTTGCACCAAAACTTCCATAAACAAGAACATTGCCTCCTTGAAACAAAAATAGAGAATGAAATCATAAACAGGAAGGAATGATTACAGAGCTGCTTCTAAAAGGCCAACATACTTTCAGCTGATGTATCATAAACAGTTACACTGCTGTAAATGTACGGTTGTTAGTGGCAACGCCTTGCTCAGGCTTTACATTCATTGACTAAAACAGAGACAAGTTCTGCACAAATTGACAAGGGCCTCGTTTGAATTGTAATTGGTCCAATTAGTTTATATAAAACTATGAGTCAGTGTTGAAATACATTGTTAATTACATCACTTAAACCCAGAAAATTCTATGAATACTCAACAGATTTGACAGCTTCTGACAAGAGAGAGAAACAGAAATAACGTTTTGGGGCAGGTGATTGAGCTCCTGCCCTCATTACAACCTTGGTTCAAACATGGTCGATAGAGCTGTACAAGGGCCAACCCTTGAGATCAAGTCCATTTTAACCAAGTGTGATATCGAGGAACTCTAGCACAACAGGAATCTATGGGTATGGGAGTCATATCTGACACATAGGACAATGGCTGTGGTTCTTGGAAGTCAGTCATCTCAGCTCCAGGATATCTCTGCAGGAGTTCCTCAGGGCAGTGTCCTAGGGCCAATCATCTTCAGCTGCTTCATCAATGACCGTCCCTCCATCATAAGGTCAGGAGCAAGGATGTTTGCCAATGATTGCACAATGTTAAGCACCATTCACAATTCCTCAGATACTCAATCAGTCCGTGTTCAAATGCAGCAAGGTCTGGACAATATCCAGGCTTGCACTGACAAATGGCAAGTAACATTCATGCCACCCAAATGCCAGTCAATAACCATCTCCAATAAGAGACGATCTAACCACTAGCATTTCCATTCAATTGTGTTACCATCACTGTATCCCCCCCACTATCAACATCCTGGGGGTTACCATCTACCAGAATTGTCCAGCTGAGAGCTAAGAGGAGATTTGACATCAGTCTATGTAACTATACAGAGTTTTGATAGAGTAAAGACAGAGAAACAGGGGAAGATGGTAGTGACCTGCCTTCTTGACTGGCTGCAATCTTTAACATGCAGGGGACACATACAGTGACCTCCAGCAACAACTGCAACACCTTCCTTTGTGCTTGGTTTGAGAATTCCTCACCCCACACACACACACAACCCCCACACCCACAACCCCCATGGGCTCTGATTGACCCTGGATTCGCTGGGAATTTCCTTGATCGCCCCCCGCGTATAATTCTCAGACTCAATGAAGACCATGCTGTGAGGATGTGAGATATTCAGCCTCACTTCTCTCTCCATGTGTGCTGTTTGTTGAATTTATGCAGCATGTTTATGTTAAACAGAGCCAAGCCATGCAGTAAGTCATCACATAAAATAACATTTCAGCTTTTCCAGGAGATGGGACATTAATATTGGAAATTTCCACTAATTACCTTGTCAGTTGAGTCAAATATTAAAAGTAGCCAAAAAAAATCTGTAATTGAAAAATGTGTCTAATTTTCAGTTCAGTCTTAGTAATTATCTTTAAAATCATTATTTAGTAATCAAAGTTTATGGGTTGCAAACATTATCCAGTCTTAAATCTTCTGGTGATCAAACAGTAAAGCTTTAGCCTATAATTGCTGTGTAGATTTTAACCCTTATGTAGCTCTTGGTTCAACAGTGTGTGTCTATAATTGATGGCTCTCGTGTCATCTGGTGATTTCTGATCTTCAGTGAGCAACACAAGCATCTGGTTAGTGTCAGAAAACCAACCTGGAGCTGCAGGAGGTTTTTTGCTGCATTTAGATCATCCTTGTATAAAATGCTGACATTTCAGGGGCTAACTGCTCCCCGTCTCACTTCCTGAAACACACAGCGTCCACCAACCAGAAGGCCCAAGGCAGTATTTGTATGGCGACCCAAAACCTAGGATGGCCTTCAAGTCACTCAATGTTCTGACGCATGTCACCGTTCCTTCATTGTCACCTGCTTGAAATCTTGAAAGACTCTTCCAACAGGCACTTCCCTCACCAGTTGGACTGCAGGTGCTTAAAACGAAGGTTCAGCACCATCTTCTCAAAGACAGCTAGAGATGGAAAATAAATGGCAGCCTCACCAGAAACACCCTCTTCCCAAAACGGACAATGAAATAACAACTTTTTGCTTCCACTTTTGTTACCTCACCTCAAGGAACCTTTAAGCATGTCAACAGAGAAACCAAACAACAAAGACCCTTCTTTTAGGACAGCTGGGGCTAGATACACAACTGATTGTGCATCTCCTTCACCAGTCAGGCTGCGATATAGTTAATAAAGAGCCCAGAGTCTGAATGAGTGTCAGTTGGAATATCAACTTTTGTAAAATAAGGTTCAGGAAGAAAAGTAGGGAAGGGTAAAAAAATGACTTTTCATATAAAAGAAACAGACAGAATTTGTAATACAAATAATTAGACCCATAGATTCATTAAAGCACAGAAGGAAGTTCTTTAGAACACCCCAATTTGTCCCAATCCTCCGTTTTATCCCTGAGGTCCTGCAACTTTATATCTTTCAAGCCTGTGTTAAATTTTCTTGACAAAGTTTTCATTGTTTCCATTTCTACCACCTTCCAAGACAGCGGGTTCATAGTCATTGCAGGAACAAAAGCAGAAGTTGCTGGAAAAGCTCAGCAGGTCTGGCAGCATCTGTGAAGGATAAAACAGGATTAACGTTTCGGGCACGGTGACCCTCCCTCAGCTACTATCAATTCTGACGAAAGGTCACTGGACCCGAAACGTTAATTCTGTTTTTTCCTTCACAGATGCTACCAGACCTGCTGAGCTCTTCCAGCATCTTCTGCTTTTGTTGCTGATTCACAGCATCTGCAGTTCTTTCAGTTTTTATTTTCATAGTCATTGCTGGTTTGTTATTCACAAATTTATTCAAACATCTTTCTAAAATCTCAAAAACAAATTTAAATTTGTACAGAATGAGATCTCATTCTTGTAAAAGTTCAGCTTTTATTTCCTGTGACCTTATTTGGCAACAATTAAAGCTTCCTGCACTTTCGCAATATCTACGCAGGTACATAGACTGGAACGGTTTCTCATACAGTGAGAAGGTTGTTCTGCATTTTTGACGTCTGAACAAGGATCCAATGTAGTTGATATACTTTCATTACCAGCCAGACAATGAGATCTCGGACTAAGACACCACAATTTTCACATTTAACTGTGGATCACCACTCAGTGGAAATAGCTGTCCGATTTCTGGATGAATAATGGAAGCTGCTGGTGGGCACGGAGGAGGGGATGATTCATAAAGGTGTGTATGGGGCAGTTTACTACAGGGCAGGAATTAGGGTTAAGCTAAGGGGTATACACAACAGGGTGGGGGGTCCACCAGCAAGTGCATTCTGAAGGTTCAACAGGGATTGCTTTCAGGGAGACCAGTTTGTAGGAACTTGTCTCCAGCCTCAGAAATCACCAGCACCTCAGTGAAAGGAACAGCAAAGAACAAAGAACAATGCAGCACAGGAACTGGCCCTTCGGCCCTTCAAGCCTGTTGTCCACCCATATTGAAACTGTCTTCGCCTACAGGATCCGTATCCCTCTATTTAGTTCCTGTTCATGATTCTTGGATAGTGCTATTGTGTTGGCTTCCACCACCACTTCCCTCTGGCAGCGCGTTCCAGGCACTAGCCATCCCTTGTGTGAAAAAACTGCTTCGCACATTTCTTTGAACATCCCCTCCTCCCACCCCCACACCTTGAACTCATGTCCCCCAGCAATTGACCCCTCCACCCTGGGAAAAGTGCCTCATACTTTCCACTCTATCCATTCCATTCACAATCTTATAAACTCCTATCAGGTCTCCTCCTCGACCTCCTGTGTTCCAGTGGAAACAAACCCAGTCTATCCAATGTTCCTTCATAGCTAAAATCTCCCGCACCAGGCCACATCCTGGTAAGCGCTTTCTGTACCATCTCCAAAGTGTCCACATCCTTCTGGTAGTGTGGTTACCAGGACTGTACACAATTGCTCTTTTTGTTGTTCTTTATCACCATACCTAGTGAAAAGAGAAGCTTGTGCTTGTGTCAGTATTATGCTTAGCACTCTCTGTAACATTGACAGTCTCCCTGAGCTCCACTCTATTGTCTTGCCTTTTGTCTCCTGGATGAAGGGTTCAAGCAGCTAGGTTGAGTGAGCTATTACAGCTGTAAATACACTGACTTCAGATCTTGAATTTTAATTGACTGCTTTATAGAACAGAATTTCTGCTTTAACGGAAGCAATTTCTGCTTCTGTTAAAACCCATTTTTGCCTTCTCAGGTGAGTGTACAAGGTCCCATGACAATTTTGAAGCAGGGGAGGGGAGTTCAACCCAGTTCTGTCCAATACACATCCCTCAATTAATATTACAGATCCAGGCGATCTCGCACCTCGTTGGTGGTTGTGGGAACTTGCTGTGCGCAATTTGACTGCTGTGTTTTGCGCTGTAGCAATGATGACCACATTTTCAAAATATTTCATTGATGGTAGAGCTTTGGGATATTTCAAGGATGTGAGAAGTGCATTTTAAGGAATTTTCACTACATTTTAAGTTCTTAAAACTGATTCCTTGCCTTTGGAACTGGCCCATTCTTCATCAAACATCTTACAAAGGCCGTTCACAATTCACAGCTTCTCTGTGAAAGAAATCCTGCATTTAAAAATTCATGTCAAGGCTTTCGAGTTAAAAGGCAACCTTTCTATGATATGCTCACGACATTGTTCAAAGACAAAATTATCGAAAAAGAATTTGATATTCATGTAAAATATCCTGCATTATGATTCATCACATCACCAAAGTCTTGCTGTTTCATGTTCAGCCAGCTAAAAACTCAATCTCAGTGAGGCAGAGCAGGGACAGAGCTAATTTGTATTCACTCCTGGGATATGTGCGTCACTAGTTGGGCCAGCATTTATTGCCCATCCCTAGTTGCCCTTGAGAAGGTGTTGGTGAACTGCCTTCTCAAACCCCTGTTGTCCATGTGCTGTAGGCAGACCCACCATGGGAGGGAATTCCAGGATTTTGTCCCAAGGACATTGAAGGAACGGCCATATATTTCCAAGTCAGGATGGCGAGCAGTTTAGAGGGGAACTTGCAGGGGGTGGTGTTCCCTTGTATCTGCTGCCCTTGTCCCTCTAGATGCTTCTGCCCATGGGTTTGGAAAGTGCTGTTTAAGAACCTTCGGTGAATTTCTGCCGCGCATCTTGTAGACAGTACACACTACTGCTACTGAGCATCAGTGGCGGAGGGAGCGAATGTTTGTGGATGTAGCTGCTTTGTCCTGGATGGTGTCAAGCTTGTTTACACAAGCATCATCTCTATAAAGGGCTGAGATTTCATTGTGATCTAATTTGCTCTTCAGGAAGAACAAAGAGCATAGGTTTGATGCATTTTGAAAAAGAAGAAAATGCAAGGTGAGAAAATATATTAGATGTATTAATTTGTGTAATATATTAGAACAGCATGCTGATTAATAGACATGTGGACTCTGATTGTAAGACGTGTTGCTGTAGAGAAAACACCAGTTAGATGACAATTGACAGTTAACTGATAGCAATATGGTCTGTGATAGCCCTAAAGGTCATGAAAATGGCAACTACTGAACTGTTCTTGCTGTACAACAAGATAGACCAAATAGTTTCTGTAAGCATTTGATTATTTACATGTAAATTAGCCATAACATTTCCAATGTGCTTGCACTTTAAAACTACTTAATTGACTTTAAAGACTTTAGGACGTCCTGAGGTCTTAAAAGGTACGGTACAAATGTAATTTATTTCCATGGCTTATACTAATACCAGAATCGGTCAGATTTATGGACTACTCCCATACCGACATTACTAACCTCTACATTCTGTTTAATGTTAGCCAGATTTTAAAAAGTTAGTAAGCATTTAGTTGGCTCCTGACTCACCGTCTGAATACCTCGGTCTTGCAAATTGAAAATGACCTAAAAGATGCCCATTACTTCTGTTATCACACAAAACCAACAGCTTTGAAGAATGTCTTCTGTGAGTTTGCGTAGAGTTGGTAACTTCCCAGGATTGTCCTCAAGCATCTAAGAATTAAAGATTCATCTCCCAGTCAATAATGTGAGAAAAGATCCAAGAGAAAAGTAACAGATTCATTCTCAATAAAATCTACTTTGTTTCTTAGTTTTTCTAAAATGAGACTCAAAGCCGAATGAACAACCTGACAAAACTCAGAACATGGGGTCCAATACAATGGGTTTCTGCAATTGGACAACATCTGGTAAATAATCCAGACTGTGATAAGAATTACATGAGAAGACAATTTAAGACTATCAGTCAAATTGCAGTGTGTGCATATATTTGCATATATATATTGCAGGCTGAATATAACCACATATAGGACCTTGCTCTTTATAGGCTAAAGGAGTTTGTAAACATTGAACCCTGGGAGGATATTCAGACTTCAAATCCCTCTTTCCCCATGGCAACATGTGGACTAGTAAGAACCTATCTGATTGGTCTACAGTTAATAAGTTAGCTATAATTAACAGTTAACAATTCCTGCTGCCTCTCTATGCCAACCAATCAGCATTGTCTTCTCATGCTGTATAAATTGGTGTTCCTTTTCAAAACTTGGTTTCCTGGTTTCAATTCCAATGAGTGCAAGATGAAAAGCTTTCACTGACAGTCTCCTTTTAGCAATGTGTACATTGTATGCGACCAGGCTATATTTTTTTAACATTCTTCTTTATTCTAAAAATATTGGAATTTTGCAAAGGCCATTTAAATGATGGAGGGGATGTCGAAAGCAGGAAGTCTCCAGGATAAATCCATAAAGAGTTAACAACCTGGCCATGGCCTGAGGCTGTAAGTTAGTTGAAACAAACAAACAGATGATGGGCCAGGAGCAATCATTGTTTAGGATTCTGGTGCCAGAAGCTGCTACCAATTACCCAAGACAACAAAATGTGAGGCTGGATGAACACAACAGGCCAAGCAGCATCTCAGGAGCACAAAAGCTGACGTTTCGGGCCTAGACCCTTCATCGGAGAGGGGGATGGGGTGAGGGTTCTGGAATAAATAGGGGGAGAGGGGGAGGCGGACCGAAGATGGACAAGAGAGTTGCAATGGGAGAGAGATTCCCTGAGGTTGGTCCGGAGGGAGGAGGGTAACTTCTTCAGGTTAGGCATCCCTGGAAGAGGCTTCGCAGTGAGGTTAAAATAGTATCAGAGATAATGGGAACTGCAGATGCTGGAGAATCCAAGACAACAAAATGTGAGAAGTTACCCTCAATTATCAGGAAATACTGATCAGTCTGGGGCTCTTTTCTTAACAATGTAGAAAGGTTGAAGGTATCCTGAAAAAAGTCTTTGAAAATTGTGAATATATTCAATTGGGTGGACAAAAGGAGTATATTTGATTGTAGATGAGAACAGAACAAAGGATCATAAATATCAGATAGTCAGCAATGATCCAATAGGAAACTCGGGAGAAAATTCTTACTCAGAGTTTGGAATCCAGTCCCTCAGGGAGTAGTCAAGGTGAACAGTGTAGTGGAAAGGGGTTAATCATCGTTATACTCATTTTTTAGAGAACATCGTCAGTAATGTGAGATGATGTCAGATCACATGCTGTTGGAACCTGTGAGGAAAAGATTCTGATATTGGCCTGTTGCAAACCACTACACAGACTGTGTAAATATCCATAAATGTTTATCGGTTCATAACAGCATGGTAATGGACCCTAGTGGTGCAGTGGCAGTGTCCCTACCTTTGGGCCAGGAGGCCAGAGCCCAAGTCCCACCTGTTCCAGAGGTGTATGAAAGTATCTGTAACAACATTGTTGACGGCTATTTCCAACCAAAGACATACAGAGCCTAGCAATGGTATTAATGCCAAGAGTACAATACAATGAAAGGCAAATTAGGTAAGGGAGATAGGAATAGCAAATGGTGATAGGCTGGGGGCTAATTAGGGCATGAGAAGGTACACTGGCATGGATCATTTGGGTCCAATGGCCTGCTTCTGCACTGGCTGTTTGGGACATTTTTGAGAAGCAGTGGAGGATTTCTCTCATTGACACCGTGATGATCAAGAGCACAGAATCTCTCCAATCACAGTAACATTGACAATAAATCAAAATGTTGCAGATGCTAGAGATTGGAAATAAAAACAGGAGGTGATGGAGAAACTCAGCAGGTCCAGTAGCATCCACGGAGAGACAGAATGTTTTGAGTCAATGACCCGTCAACAGAATCCCTCCAATCTGGCAAGGAATGGGGGTGGAGAAATAAAGTTAAAGCTCATGGAGATGAGCAGCAGAGTGTTGGGGAGCAGAGATGGGAGGCAGAGACAAATGGCATGAAAGACCATGACTATATTCATTGATATCAATGGATGCAGGCTGCACAACGGTCCATGTGCTGGCTGTTTTGCATACTGCATTCACCTGCACAGAATTGAATGGACAACTTATCTCTGATTTTCTGTGAAGCAATGTTAAAATCCTGAGCGTGGGCATTGACAGAGTTGGTCTGCTTCCATGCTGGTAATCTGCTTGTATTACCAGATGTTTTAAACTTAACTCAAATGCTCCAAATCTGCTTTTGGAACTCAGGCTCTGCATCACGTACCCAGTAACAAAACAGCGACACTATCATCACTGACTCAGAAAACTGAAAATTACTGGTGTCGTCAGGTTTAGTATCTCTTTTATTATGGCTCCCGGAACATTTTGAAGCTTTGACACCTCGTTTTGGGGATGTATTTTATTGCCATTTTAGAACCCACAGTGCGTGAATTGCAGTGTCAATTTTGACATTATTGAGTAAAATCCATCATCATTCCAAACCCACATCCCAACTTTGGCAGTTGTGCAAAGTGTCAGGAGATGTATTGTCAAATAAATCCAGGAAATGGATTCGCACCCGGGAATATCTGACTTATCTCAAACAGACAGTTAGAAGTTGTATTAAACTAAATAAACTCTTACATAAGGCAGGCGTGTCCCAGAAAGTTTCATTTGAGTAAAATTGGTAGATTCTGAAAGTTTTGATAGAAATGACTTGTATTTCCAACGGTCTTTTACAACATCTGGAATTCCCAAAGTGCTCTAAGAACAGCAAAGCACATGAACCAGTAAATGGCTATAAGAAGCAAAACCTGTGAGGCGGCACGGTGGCTCAGTGATTAGCACTGCAGCCTCACAGCGCCAGGGACCCGGTTTCGATTCCAGCCTCGGATGACTGTCTGTGTGGAGTTTGCACATTCTCCCCGTGTCTGCGTGGGTTTCCTCCGGGTGCTCCGATTTCCTCCCACAGTCCAAAGATGTACAGGTTAAGTGGTTTGGCCGTGCTAAATTGCCCGTAGTGTTCAGGGATGTGTGAATTAGGTGGGTTATAGGGGGATGGAGCTGGGTGGGATGCTCTGTGGGTCAGTGTGGACTTGTTGAGCTGAAGGGCCTGTTCCCACATAGTAGGGATGCTATGATCTATTTAATGAACCCAGACAATGTCGTGGGTTTGGTTGACAAGTGTCTAGCGACATCTACACCACACAAATGTCAGGCAATGACCATCTCCAACAAAGGGGGTTCTCGTCATTGTCTCTTGACATCTAATAGCATTACCATCGCTGAATCCTCCACTATCACCTTCCTGGGGGTGGTTTGTGGTGGACGTTTACTATTGATCAGAAGTTGAACTGGTTTCACTGTATAAATACAATGGCTGCAAGAGCAGGTCAGTGACTAGGAATACTGCAGGGAATAATTCATCTCCTGACTCTCCAAAGCCTGACCACCATCTACAAAGCACACATCAGCAATGTAATGGAATACCCTGCTCTGGCCTGGAGGGGTGCACCATGACACCATCGAGAACAAAACAGCCGCTCGATTGTCATCACATACGCCCCCATCAACATTGACTCCTCTCATTACCAATGCTCAATGTCATCAGTGTGTACCATCTACAAGATGGTCTGCATCTCATCAATGCCCCTTCAAAGCACCATTTCAGTAACCTCGACTGCCTAGTACAAGGGCAGTAGTTACATGGAGAACACCGTCATCTACAAGTTCACCTCCAAGCCAGCTGACTAGAAAAATATATTGTACTTCCTTCATTGCTGCTGAGTCAAAATCTTGGAATTCCTTCCGAAAGGGCATTGTGGGTCAACCCACAGCATATGGACTGCAGCGGTTCAGGAAAGGGCAACTAGAGATGGGCAATAAATGCTGGCCAAGTCAGTGATGCCCACACCGCACAAAGTAATTATTATGTCAGCTTGAGATGTCCTCACTGAAACCTCAGTGTTCCAACTCCTGCTGTAACTGTTCACCCAGCACCCCTGTGCTCACTGACTTACACCAGCTCTTGTTTAGAAGTATCTAAACTGTAAAATTCTCGTCCTTGGTTCCAAATGCCTCCACAGACTCTCACTTCACTGTGTCAGCTCCTCCAATTACTACAGTTCTCCAAACTGCCTAATTCTGACCTTTGACGATTTGCAGTGTTGTAGATTTTAATCACTCTGCGTTGCCTAGTGCTGCCTGGGCTTCAGATCTTGAATTCTCCCCCTAAATTTCCCCACTCTCTGTCTCACTCCCCCTTTAAACTGCCTCTGTAGCCATGTTTCTCACTATCCGCCCGAGCATCACCCAGGTTGCTCAATGTTAAATGCTGCTTTACAACATCCCCTTCGAAAAGGACCTTTGAACATTTTGTGATGTTAAGGGAGTGATATAAAATCTGGTTGTTATTGTTCTGCAATAAGGAATGGAGGGAAACAGTTCCTACGGCAGGAGCGTCAGTAATGATGTACATTTCTGTTAATGCAAGACAATAAAGTGTGAAGCTGGATGAACACAGCAGGCCAAGCAGCATCTCAGGAGCTGCTTGGCCTGCTGTGTTCATCCAGCTTCACACTTTGTTATCTTGGGTTCTCCAGCATCTGCAGTTCCCATTATCTCTGATCACAATTTCTGTTAATGCGCTTTGATCTTGAATGCACTGCCTGAAAGCAGTGCGCACGCGTGTGTGTGTGTGTGTGTGTGTGTGTGTGTGTGTGTGTGTGTGTGTGTGTGTGTGTGCGCGCACATGTGCGCATGTGTATGTGAATATGTTTGTGTTGTGTGAATGGGTACACATATGCATGTGTGTTTGCTAGTGTGCATGTACATTTGTGAGTGTGTGAGAACGTGTGTGTGATTGTTGGTGCATGAGTGTGCGCGCAGAGGGGATGAAGGTGTCAGGGTGGTGGCAGAATGGGTCATGGGTCAGAGGGCAGTAGGTTGAAGGTCATTCATTTACCTTATTCGTGGTCAGAGTTTTGCAATGGGAATTCACCAATCAGAGAGGAAGAGAAAGTGTCGGAAAAGTCCAATATCACAAAATCATTGATATGGTGTGAAGAATTGAATAAATCAATATATCAATGTTTTTAGTGATAGAGTTTTTCAGCAAAAAAATAATATGCAGAGCCACAATGCTACCCAGAGTCAGAATTAAGTAGCAAGAGTTCTTCAACATTCAACATGTGTAAAAGAGAGTTCTCATATAAAACTATCAGATCCCCACACAAGATTAGATACAGAGTGAAACTCCCCCATACTGTCCCCATCAAACACTCCCAGGACAGGGACAGCACGGGGTTAGATACAGTGTGAAACTCCCCCATACTGTCCCTATCAAACACTCCCAGGACAGGGACAGCACGGGTTAGATACAGAGTGAAACTCCCCCATACTGTCCCTATCAAACACTCCCAGGACAGGGACAGCACGGGTTAGATACAGAGTGAAACTCCCCCATACTGTCCCTATCAAACACTCCCAGGACAGGGACAGCACAGGTTAGATACAGAGTGAAACTCCCCCATACTGTCCCTATCAAACACTCCCAGGACAGGGACAGCACGGGTTAGATACAGAGTGAAACTCCCCCACACTGTCCCTATCAAACACTCCCAGGACAGGGACAGCACAGGTTAGATACAGAGTGAAACTCCTCCATACTGTCCCCATCAAACACTCCCAGGACAGGGACAGCACGGGTTAGATACAGAGTAAAACTCCCCCATACTGTCCCCATCAAACACTCCCAGGACAGGGACAGCACTGTTTAGATACAGAGTAAAACTCCCCCACACTGTCCCCATCAAACACTCCCAGGACAGGGACAGCACGGGTTAGATACAGAGTAAAACTCCCCCATACTGTCCCTATCAAACACTCCCAGGACAGGGACAGCACGGGTTAGATACAGAGTGAAACTCCCCCATACTGTCCCCATCAAACACTCCCAGGACAGGGACAGCACAGGTTAGATACGGAGTGAAACTCCCCCACACTGTCCCTATCAAACACTCCCAGGACAGGGACAGCACGGGGTTAGATACAGTGAAACTCCTCCATACTGTCCTCATCAAACACTCCCAGGACAGGGACAGCATGGGTTAGATACACAGTGAAACTCCCCCATACTGTCCCTATCAAACACTCCCAGGACAGCGACAGCACGGGTTAGATACAGAGTAAAACTCCCCCACACTGTCCCTATCAAACACTCCCAGGACAGGGACAGCACGGGTTAGATAAAGAGTAAAACTCCCCCACACTGTCCCCATCAAACACTCCCAGGACAGGGACAGCACGGGTTAGATACAGAGTAAAGCTCCCCCATACTGTCCCTATCAAACACTCCCAGGACAGGGACAGCACGGGTTAGATACAGAGTGAAACTCCCCCACACTGTCCCTATCAAACACTCCCAGGACAGGGACAGCACGGGTTAGATACAGAGTGAAACTCCCCCATACTGTCCCCATCAAACACTCCCAGGACAGGGACAGCACAGGTTAGATACAGAGTGAAACTCCCCCATACTGTCCCCATCAAACACTCCCAGGACAGGGACAGCACGGGTTAGATACAGAGTGAAACTCCTCCATACTGTCCCCATCAAACACTCCCAGGACAGGGACAGCACAGGTTAGATACAGAGTGAAACTTCCCCATACTGTCCCCATCAAACATTGCCAGGACAGGGACAGCTCAAGATTAGATACGGAGTAAAACTCCCTCTAGACATTTTTAATCAATCTGTTGAAAGATGTTATGATCTGTTCCTAAATCTCCACCATACTGTCCCCATCAAACGGTCCCAGGACAGGGACAGCGCGGGATTAGGTACATAGTAAAGCTTACTGGACCCTGACCCCATCAAACACTCCTGGGTCTGTCAGCCTGTTAACTTGGCTTCATCTTTGTTGAATATTTTCCTGGGAGTAGGGATTACTAGCGGCATCAGTGAAGATGCAATTCCCAAGGCTGTTTCTGAACAGAATGTGTGGGGGCGATGAATTAGCAGGTACAGCTTTAATATTCAAATTGACTGAATACATCTGCCTTGGTAATTCTTCCTCACAGCCACTGCTGAGGTATGAGATTCTCCTTGGTGTTTAAATTGATACCAGTGGTTCGGTCACAGTGTTGGCTCGTCAGCAATTCCATACTAAACGATAGACAGCTTTCTTAAAAAGAGATTGGAGATTATCAATGGGCAGCAATCAGATCATTCAGGGCAGGACTAAAGGTCATTCAACCTTCCATTAGCTTTTAATTCTCTAATGTTGGTTGCACACAAAGTTTTCAGATCTGTGGCAACAGAGCACAGCAGGAGCCCATTCGGCCCCTTGTGCCTGTACTAGCTCTTTGAAACAGCTCTCTAATATGCTTCAATCCATTGTTCTTTCCCTGTTGTCCTGCAAACATATACCTTTCAAATATTTATCTGATTCTTGTTTTAAAGCCATTTGTGAATTGCAAGTTGCAAGTGAGATTTTTTTAAAATTCATTTGTTGGACATGGGTGTGGCTGGCATTTGTTGACAATCTGTAACTGCCTTTTAATCAGTCATATTCAAACCCATCTTTACTAATGAAACTGAGAATTCTGTGGATGATAAAGATCTGAAACAAAAACTGAAATGAAATCTGGAAAACCTCAACACATCTGGCAGCATCTGTGGAGAGGGAGACAGAGTTAATGTCTGACAGGAATTGAAATGTTAACTCTTTTTCTCTCTCCACAGAAGCTACCAGACCTGCTGAGTTTCTCCAGCATTCTCTGTCTTAGTTTTATGACTTATAGTGGATAAGATGATGGTAAGTGTGCCAAATAAGGAGTGCGGGTGACACTGAAAGTATTTGACACATATTATTGGAAAGCTATTTGTTCATGTGAAAACAGAAGAATCATTAGTTTTGACTGAAAACTTTCAGAAGAGTTGTCAAGTGAATTAAAAACGCTGATTTTACAGGCAAAACATTACCGCTTCTTGTGCATGAAACACAGAAAGCTAATACACAGGTGCAGCAGGGAATCAGGAAGGTTAATGGAATGTTGGTCCTTATTTCAAGAGGGTTGGGTTATAAGAATGCAGCAGTCTGACTGCAGCTGTACAAGGTGATGGGGAGACCACATCTGAAATAATGTGAGCTGTTTTGGTCTCCTTATCCTATCATTTCATTGGAAGCAGTTCAGGGAATGTTCACTGGGATGATCCCTGGTACGGAGGGATTGTCTCATGAGCAAAGGCCAAACAGGTTGGGACGCTACTCACTGGAGTTTATACTAATGATAGGTGATCACATTGAAACATATAGGATTCTTAAGGGGCTTGATAAGGTTAAAGCTGAGAGGATGTTTCGCCTCAAGGGAGAGCCTAGGATCAGAGTTATAGTCTCAGAATAAAGAGGCACCAATTTAAGACTAAGAAAGGGAGGAATTTCTTCTTTGAGAAAATTGAAAGTCTTTGGAACTCCTTGCCACAGAGCGCTGTGAGGGGAGAGCCCTTGTGTATACTTAAGCTGAAAAAGACAGGTTCTTGATTAGTCAGGGAATCGAGGTTTATGGGAACGGGTAGGAAAGTGGATGTGAACAATGTCAAGTCAGCCTTGGTGCTATTGAATGGCAGAGCAGGCTCGAGGGGCTGAATGGCCTACTCTTGTTCCTGTTTTCTGGTGGACCTCACAGTCTGTAAGCTCCATTTTTCACACAATCAAACTTTAACGGGCATTTCATCATATCAACATAGATTCGAGAAAGGAGCAGTTATCATGATGCTACAAAACTAGAATGTAAAGAATTGGTAAGCTATTAGCTATTCGCCATTAGGAAGATATTTTCTAAAGGCAAACATCACATATAGAATATCTATCCTTGAATAATAGTGAGCCCATCAGATGCAAACATTATTAATACAAGAGGAAACAGTTCCCAATTAGACTTTTAGGTTCTATAGCTATAAATAAGTTACAAACTGTATTTGTACATCTGCATCTGTTTTTACAAACAAACACGGCATTACGTAGTTTTATCTAGAGAAAGAAGTTTTGATTCTTTTATCGTCTTTGGTGAAAGCATAGCAATAAATAAAGGAATGAGTATTCAACAACGGTGCAAATTTCTTTCCAAGTATTTTACATGCCAGCATTAGATGTTTGGTAATAGAACCAGGTGAATGAGAAGTGTCTGAGAAAGGCTCACTCAACCCAAAACATTAACTTTGATTTCTCTTCACAGATGCTGCCAGACCTGATGAGATTTCCCATCAATTTCTATTTTTGTTTCTGAAAGGGGATAAGGGGAATTTTGTTTCTTTGTGTAACTTCCATAAGAGTATTACGTTTAAACTTGAAAAGGAAAGCTTAGTAAAACAATGGAGGAACAGCAGCCGAGTTGGAGAAGTTGGAAAGAACTTTCAGGTTGGGATTTTCAGAGTCTGAGGATGGTCTCCAAATGGGGGAAGGAAAGATATCTGAGATGGAAGTATTGGGTGACTGATGTAATGCTTCAATGCCAATCTGCATTATTAACGAAATTAAAACAAAACATTTACTGAATGTTCATTTGCAGGCTTCACGCAGTGTATGATGCAAATATCTCCAAATGGTGAGAACTGCTGCAGCCTGGTTCAGGGGTTGCATCACCTCACTTGCACTCCCTCTGCACTCCCTCCCGCACCTAACCCCCCAACACCAGAGCCAACAGGTGGAGCCTCAAGTGGACCCTTAGATAACATCTTAACTGGCTGTCTCTGAGTAGACTTCACAGCTAAGGGGAGCTCATGATATGAAGACGGTCCTGACTAATGTGCATTGATTAAAGGCAGAAGATTCCACCTTCAAAGAGCTGACGCAGGTTCAGTGGGCAGAATGGCCCCATTCTGTGCTGTGGGAGTATATGAGATTAGTTTATCTATAGTCATCTGCTAAAATGAGATGCTTATAAATTCTTTATTTGTGCAGAACTTGGATATTGCTGAGAAACAGAAGAGACATGCCTTCAACCCGCTAGCATAGAATGACAAGAAAACTAAATCTCAAAGGGAACAATAATTTACACTGAATGAGGGGAAGGTGTGATTTGTTCATAGGTAGAACCTGTTTGATACAGGTATTACCATAGAGAAAGCACCAGGAAATCACAAACTGCTGTTCACATTTAAACAAATTTTGTTTAAGACCAAGCCAGATTGAGTGTTTTCTCTAATTGTAAAGTCCATATTTGCTTTGGATGGTGGAGTAAAATGGGAAGAGTTACTCCATTAACAAAAGGAAGCTGTGAGAGCTGTGTGGTTGCAGTTTTAAAAAGCAAGTTAGTTCTGAACAAGGGTCACTGGGCCCGAAACATTAACTTTGGTTTCTCTGTTGCTTAATTCAAGCGGTGAGGGAGAATTTTAGACAAATGGACATTGCCTGTGTTTGTTCAGGACAATTTTGCCCAGAGTCAGTTTTTTAACTGGCTTTTCAATCAGGACCAGTAACTTGGTAACAATTACTTGATTGGTCCCTGGGTGGGAGACGAAGGGCTTGGTTGAGGAGAGCGCTGCAGAAATGTGCAGTCTGTGAAGAGAAAGTCTCCACCTCCATGATTCAAGGAAAGTTAGTTTGCAGGTGCATCAGGTAATTAGGGAGGCGAATGGCATGTTGTCCTTTATTGGGGGACGGATAGAGTTTAAAAACAGGGAGACTATGCTGCAGCTGTATAGGGTCCTGGTGAGGCCATACCTGGAGTACTGTGTACCAGAGAAAGGATGTAGTGGCACTGGAGGGGATGCAGGGGAGATTCACTTGGTGGATTCCAGAGTTGAGAGGTTTGGCTTATGAAGAGTGATTAAGTAAACTGGGACAGTATCATTAAAATTTAGAAGAAGGAGGAGGGATTTTATAGAAACATATAAAATTATGAAGGGAATCGATAAGAGAGAAGCAGGGAGGTTGTCTTTACTGGTGGGTGAAACTAGAATGAGAGGGCATAGCCTCAAAATGAGAGGAGCAGATTTAGGACTGAGCTGAGGAAGAACTTCTTCATCCAAAGGGTTGTGAATCTGTAGAATTCCATGCCCAGTGAAGCAGTTGAGGCTACTTTATTGAATGTTTTTCAGGCAAAAGTGGATAGATTTTTGAACAGTAAAGGAATTACGGGTTATGGAGAGTGGAACTGAGGCCATGAAAAGATCAGCCACGATCTTATTGAATGGTGGGGCAGGCTCGATGGGCCAGATGGCCTACTCCTGCTCCTGTTTCTTCTGTTCTCATCTCTGCCTGTCTTCTGCGTGGAGAAGTAAAAGAACATTCCTTGGAGCTAGCTGCCCTCCCTTCCCCTTCCTCTGTATGCAGCCCCTTCACTAAGTCCCTTGTTGAAGTGGAAAAGGAAAAGAAACAACTTCAGAGGCACTGACAGGACAAATCCTTAAGCAATGAATGAAAGACAGAGAATCAGAGTGTACGCAGCCTGTTGTCATCAGCACAGAACTGAAAGGAACTGGAAGAAAACAACTCATCACCATCTGACATAACAAAGTGTGGAGCTGGATGAACACAGCAGGCCAAGCAGCATTAGAGGAGCAGGAAAGCTGACGTTTTGGGCCTAAACCCTTCATCGCCATCTGAGATTTGGATTGGTGCCAGAACTGTGCTTCTCTGATGTGATAGTGGGAACTGCAGATGCTGGAGAATCCAAGATCTTAGGGTCTGACGAAGGGTCAAGGCCCGAAATGTCAGCTTTTGTGCTTCCGAGATGCTGCTTGGCCTGCTGTGTTCATCCAGCTCCACACTTTGTTATCTATGCTTCTCTGATATTTGGTTTCCTTCCCCATCCGAAATATTTGCGTGTCGTCTCTTTGTGTATCTGTTGTATGCTTATTTTATAAAAGTGGTAGAGTTTAATTTATAGAGTTATAGGTTAGCAATTCAACTCATCTATGTTTTGCCACTGGTTAAATTTAATTACAGGAAACATTTTCTTGTTAAAGAGAAACTTTGCGTGCATCTTCTTTTAACCTGAATTTGGTCAACTGGTGGTTTAATCAAAGTTTCACTTTTGTGACAATCTGGGAATCTTTGGGGCTTGATTTCCAGTTTCCTACCAGGAGAGACAATCAAAATATGAAATAAAAACAGAAACTTCTAGAAATATACAGTCAGCCAGGCAGCATCAGTGGAGGGAGAACCAGAGATTAATGGTTCAGGTCAATGATCTGTCTCTTTGACTATCTTTGATTAACCCGCCTAACAGATCCTCACAGAGTCTAATTTGATAATAATTCCTGTAAAAGACACGGAATGATTTACAACATTAAAGGTGCTAGATAAATACAAGCTGTTGTTATTCACCTTCAGTGTGGACATTTTTCTTCCCAACTAACTGCAGTCATGTTATTAGGATAATTACAATGTGCCCCTGTGAATTATTTAAATTTCATTATTCTTGTAACTGCATTTTGGGATTGCACTCGGAGCGCGTTTGTGTAATTCTGGCTAATTATTAACAAGCCAAACTCCAAACATTAATTTTGTTTTGAAAGAAAATTAAATAGACCTTTACAAGGGAACAGATCAAACTAATTTACTGTTTGGTCCTGTATTTCGCTCACTCCCAAATGACCTTTCCTGGCACCTTGCAATATTTGCCAACTCTCCCAAAGAATATAGAACATGGAATAGTACAGCACAGGAACAGGCCCTTCAGCCCATCATGTCTGTTCCAACCATGATGCCATTCTAAACTAATCCCATCTGCCTGTACATGTTCAATCTTCCTCTATTCCATGTCTGTTCATGTAATTGTCTAAATGCCTCATTAACATGCTATCATATCTGCTTCTAGCACCTCCCGTGGCAGCATATTCCAGACATCCACCATTCCCTGTAAAATACTTTCCTCACACACCTTGTTTAAGCTTTTTCCCTCACCTTGAACCTATGACCCCCAGTATATGACATGGAAATGCACCCTATGCCTATATACTTCCATCAGGTTGCCCCTCAACCTCCAACACTCTGGAAAAAACAATGCAAGTTTGTCCAACCTCTCCTTACAGCAAACACACTCCAATCCATACGGCACCCTGGTAAAACTCTTCTGTATCCTCTCCAAAACCTCCATACCTTCCTACGGGGTAGCGGCCAGGACTGTGCAAAATGCACCCAAGGAGATGTAACCAAAGCCTTATATGGCTGCAACATGACTCACCAACTTTTATACTCAGTGCCCAGGCCGAAAAAGGCAAGCATGCCATAAGCCTTGTTTTCGACCCCATTCGCTTTTCTGCCACTTTCAGGGAGCCATGGGCTTGGATCCCAATATCCCTGTGTATATCAGTGCTCCTAAAGCTCCAGATCCTTACAGTATCCTTTATGTTTGCACCTGACCTCCCAAAATGCACAATATTGGCAGATATATTGAGGTAAAAATTCAAATCACTCAGAAGAAAATTAGCTTGCTCTCATTAGGAAAGTTATATTTTAGTTTAAGTATTCTAGGAATTTGAGACATGATACACAGTAATCTCAAAAATAAATATTCTGGGTCAGTGTAAGATGGTCTCCCAATTCACGGTTGCTGCTGGATAGTACATCACAAAGACAGAATTAGCTCCCAGTGTGATAAGTGGAAGGAATATAATTGGGCTCTCTCTGTCAGTAAAAGAAATTCTAATACATGAAATGAAGCCTAATCATAAAGAAAAAACAAGAAAAGCGAGACCCAAGGACTTGTGTAATGATTCAAAGAAAGATAATTGACAAAAGCACCAGAGGGGAGATGAAGAGAGTTTTTTTTAAAAAACTAAGTGAATTTGTTATGATTCAAAATGAACTGAAAATATTGATGAAAGAATGCAGCAGCAACACTAAAGAATGGAAGCAGAAGAACTTGCAGAGCTTTGGAAAGAGAGATTTATTGGGCAACTCTTACACAGAACTGGCAAAGACACAATGGGACAAATGGCCTGCTGTATCATTTTTAAATTAAATAAAATTCAGGTTAAAATGTAAGGACTGGGAACAAAAAGGCCACTCATACTCACGTGACCGTACAGAACTGAATCTTGTTGAAAAGAGAGATGTGCTTTTGTCTTGAACTCATCAGCACAAATGCAAGAATGCCAAATTACAAATGATCTCAATACTTGGTGCTACAGAGTTAACTTGCCAATCAATCAGTGTTCTATAAAAGCATGAACAAGGAACGAGAATAGGTCACTTGGCCATTCCAGCCTGTTCTAACATTCAATAAGCTCACGGCTGATCTGATTTTAACCTTAACTCCTCATTTCTGGATATCGCCAATAATCTTTCATCACCTCAGTAATGAAGAATCCATCTCCCGTTGCCTTTTCTCCTGTACACTTCCTGTACAAGGCAACAAGCCCTGACAATATTCCCCTCTCTCATTGATACCTAACAAACATGAACACAGAAGCGCAGTAGTAGGTGATATCAAGAAAATTGCTTCCGTGCTTTGAAACCTCATCTGAACACAACTGGCCAGGGATGCTCCATCATGCTTTACAGACAAAATCAAAACCACTAGTTCGAGAAGGAACAAAAAATACAAATTCACACTCTCTCATTAGAGAGAGCCAATTGATGGCAGTTTAACCACAGCTCGGGTGAGCAAGAGGTTGAGAATGTACAGCCTTCATGGTGATTTCACCTGGTATGGGAAATGTACCCACCCTGTTGGTACTACTCTGCATTGCAAGCCAACTGAGCTAAGTGGTCCCCAGGATACAGTTGGACGCAGTGTTCCAATGGGATAGAGCTCATGTGTGCACTCCATAGATTGTGTAAGAATGGGAGGATTGAGGAAGCTGAAAAGCTTGTGGATACCTGGGGGAGAATGAGTGGATCCAGGAAATTGTTGTTGGAAATTATTGGTAAAATTAGTGAACAAATTTGCATGTTAACATGACCTTCCTGCAGTCAATGTTTTAACCCTTTTCATACTGATTATTTCAGTCTTGTACATAGAACATGGAACTGTACAGCATAGTACAGGCCCTTCGGCCCACGATGTTGTGCCGAACTATTATTCTACCCTGCATACCCTACATTTTACTATCCTCCATGTGGCTATCCAAGAGTCGCTTAAAGGTCTCTAAAGTATCTGACTCCACTACCACTGCTGGCAGCATATTCCACACACCCACCACTCTCTATGTGAAGAACCTATCTCTGACATCTCCCTTATACCTTCCTCCAATCACCTTAAAATTATGCCCCCTCGTAATAACCATTTCCACCCTGGGAAAAAGTCTCTTGCTAACCACTCTATCTATGCCTCTCATTATAGTGTACACCTCAATCAAGTCACCTCTCATCCTTCTTCGCTCCAATGAGAAAAGCCCTAGCTCCCCCAACCTTTCCTCATAAGACCTGCCCTCCAGTCCAGGCAGCATCCTGGTAAATCTCCTCTGCACCTTCTCTAAAGCTTCCACATCCTTCCTATAATGAGTTGACCAGAACAGAACTCAATAAAATAGCAGAAAAGGGATCATCACATCAAGCTAACCATCCACAAAATATTATTTAGTTAATGCATCAGGGAGACTCCACAATACATAGTCATTCAATCTAATGAGTGTGTGCTGGATCTTAATTCTAAAAACACAACTATTCCCAATCCCTGCCCTTCCTTTGTCGTCTTTAATATTCCTGCTTTTCACTTCTTTAAATTCGCTTTTGAACAACCTCCAGTTCTGTCCCCAGTCACTGTTTGTGATGAGACATCCCTCTACCAATAGTTCTTTCACTTGTACATTATATAATGAGAGGATTTTCTAAGAGGAAAGATCATTCGACATTCTACATCCCCTGGAGTTTAGGAGAATGAGAGGAGATTTAATTGCAATATATAAAATTCTCAACAGACTTGACAAGATAAATGCTGAGAAAATATTTCTCCTTGCTGAACACAGAATCACAGAAGGGATCAATCATTTCGAACTGAGCTGAGGAATTTCTTCACTGAGAGGGTTGAGAATCTTTGGAATTCTGTATCACAGAGCACTGTGGAGGCTCAGTGATATCACAGTTATTATCCACTTGTCCTAGACCATAACCATCTACATTTTTGGATACAGGGGTGTCACAGTGGCTCATTGGTAAGCACTGCTGCTTTGGAGCGCCAGAGACCCAGGTTCAATTCCAGCTTTGGGCAGCTCTGTGTGGAGTTTGTACATTCTCACTGTGTGTTTGTATGAGTTTCCTCCCACAGTCAAAAGATGTGCAGGTTAGGTGGATTGGCCATGGGAAATTGCCCTGTAATGTCCAGGGATGTGCAGGTTTGGTGGGTGGGTCATGGGAAATGCAGGGATGGGGCGTGTCTGGGTGGAATGTTCTTCAGACGGTCAGTGCGGACTTCAAATTCTGATGAAGCGTCTCAAGCAAAAACATCAACTTTCCTGCTCCTCTGATGCTGCCTGACCTGCTGCATTCCTCCAGCTCTACACTGCATTGTCTCTGACTCCAGCATCTGCAGTTCTTGCTATCTCTGCATGAGTTATAACCCCTACTGCAAAGCCTCTTCTAAAGATGCCTACCTTGAAGAAGTCATTCTCCTCCCTCTAAGGAGATCTCAGTGGATCACCCACTGGCAATCTCCTCTGGCCTGAAGCTCTTTGACCACATACTGAGACAAACTCATTACTGCAGCCATGTATCCTTTCTCAGCACCTGCCTGCGCAGCCAGCTCATACTCCATGGACTCCAAATGACTTTCACACCAAACCGCGACAACCATTACCAACAGTACATCAGAGCCACCAGAAATGCTTTTCCCTGCAGATCCTCAGCGCCAAACTCACAGCCATGCACCAGCATCTCCTCGCACTACAGCCAGCCTTACCCCAGCTCAGAGTCTCCCTTTCCCAAACCTTCAAGGATCCTCTACTCTGTTTCATTCTACACAGGATCCACGCCCACAGCCAACACTTTTTCTCTGCCCTATCGGGCATCAAGGACTGTAAGTTTACTAAACTTGCTAATGCTGACCTCCAAACACAGATGTCCTCCACCGCACTAGACCCAAACCCCATCCATGACCCCATTCTCACCTTGCCCGGTGCCACTAACCATTGGTTGCCTCAGCCACTCCCGCTGACACTATTGACTAGGTCACTTCTGCCACCGCCATTGCCAACGTCTACAACATCACTTCCTCTTCCACTGATGTTACCGTCCCCGCACACTTACCCACTCCCAAGACAATTTCCATCCCCACTCCCAGCTCCAAATCTATGCCCAACCTGGCAGCCCCACTCCCTGCCAGGGCTTCACCATCCTCCTTAGACCTCTTCCTCACTGAGGACGAACAGTCAGCCCCTCAGTAAAGGATTCACTTTCATCCCCCTCCACCCAAACATCAATGAATGCCGCTCATGCCTGGACATTGAACAGTTTTTCCACCGCCTCCACCTCCGCACTTACTTCTTTAACCATGAGCCTAACCCTCTCCCTACTGACCCCTTCTTCCACTCCAACGCACCCCCTCCTCCTGGACATCACCCCCCAGGCCTCCTACCCTCTCTTGACATCTTCATCTCCGACTGCCATCGTGACATTGATCACCTCAACAAGTCCACCCCTCTCACCAGCTCCAACCTCTCCCCACAGAACGTGCAGCCCTCCGCTCCCTCTGCTCCAATCCCAAACTCACCGTAAAACCCGCGGACAATGGAGGCGCAGTTGTGGTATGGCGCACTAACCCCTACATCACCGAGGCCAGGTGCCAGCTCTCCAACACTTCCTTTTACTGCCTCCTTGATCATGACCCCATCGTGCCCACCAAAGCCTCATCTCTCAGACCATCCATAACCTCATCACCTCAGATGACCTCCCGCCCACAGCCTCCAAACTCATCATGCCCCAACCCCACATCACCCACTTCATTCTCCTTTCCAAAATCCACAAACCTGACTGCCCTGGTTGACCCATTGTCTCTGCCTGCTCCTGCTCCACCGAACTCATCTCCACTTACCTTGACTCTGTCATTTCCCCCCTGATCCAGGAACACCCCCCCTTTGTTCCAGACACTCCACCTCGTCCAAGACTTCCAATTCCCTGGCCCCCAAAACCTCATCTTCACTTTGGACATCAAAAAAAAACTAGTTCTGATGAAGTGCCCTGACCCAAAACATCAACCTTCCTGCTGCCTGGCCTGTTGTGTTCCTCCAACACCACACTGAGTTATCTCCGGTTCCATAATCTGCAGTTCCTGCTATCTGTCACTGTGGGCTTGATGGGCCAAATGGCCTGCTTCCACACTGTCTATGATGCACATTCTATGAGGCACATTCAAAATACATGTATGGCAGGTATATTTTTGTCAGTTAGGAATATTAGGACAATGTGTAAAGATAGAGCTCAGGTCGAAAATCAGCCATGACCTTAATGAATGGTAAAACAGGTTTGAGGGGTTGAATGGCCTACTCTTAGCCTTATGTTCCCTCTGTGTGCAAAGAATTTGGCTAAATATCCCCTATCATTGGTTCATTGTATAATTCAGAAGGTTTTGGTTCAAGCTCCTCTCCAGATTTCAGTTCAGCCTTTACTATTACAGGTTGAGTGTCAGCAATCCTCTCCGTCCTCTGAGTAATATTCCCGGCAGTCAGAACCCAACATGCTAAGTGAGGTTAAACTAATCATGATAGAGAATAGCATTTTTCACTGCCTCAGATTATTTATTGGTTTTTTTTTATAGCTCAGGTGGGTTTAATACTTATTTCAGCTACATATAAACTGAAACAAAAACTGTTGAGAAAACACAGTAGATCAGGCAACAGAGTTAACGATTCAGGTCAAATAGCCTCTCGTTAGAAATATATATTATCTTTTGGCAATCGACCAGCATTAATAAACATCTGAGACTGATCCCTGTTAAGCACGAGTGGTGTTCATGAGATACTCAAATGGAGAGGTTCTAACAATCAGGAATGATTGAACAAGCTTGGAATCTTTTCTCTAGAAACAGAAGCCTGTGAATTCATTGACCCTTTCTGCCTCATTTTCTCTCTCTTTCCCTTCATCCAATCTTTCTTTCTGTCACTCCATATCACTTTCTGCACCTGATTTGACTCAAAATCATCCTCTGCCTCTGTCTCAATCGTTAACTCTTGCAGGGTTTTGGATACTGTTGGGCGGCACAACTGACCAGGGGCATGCAGGTCTCTGGCACAGAGTCTGTCCCTCTTGCACAGAAGGGAAGCAGGGATAGGAAGAGAGTGTTAGTCATTGGGGACTCAATAGTTAGAGGGACTGATAGAAGATTTGCCAGGAACGAAAGAGACTCACAATTGGTGTGTTGCCTCCCAGGTGCCAGGGTCCGTGATATCTCGGATCGTGTGTTTAGGGTCCTGAGGGGAGAGGGTGACCAGCCCCAAGTCGTGGTCCACGTAGGCACCAACGACATAGGTAGGAAGAGGGATAGGGATGTCAGGCAGGATTTGAGGGAGCTAGGGTGGAAGCTGAGGGCTAGAACAAACAGAGTGGTCATCTCTGGTTTGTTACCCGTGCCACGTGATAGCGAGGCAAAGAACAGGGAGAGATTTCAGCTGAACACGTGGCTGCAGGGATGGTGCAGGAGGGAGGGCTTCAGGTACATGGACAATTGGGGGTCATTCTGGGGAAGGTGGGACCTCTACAAACAGGATGGTCTCCACTTGAACCAGAGGGGCACGAATATCCTGGGTGGGAAATTTGCTAGTGCCATTCGGGTGGATTTAAACTAGCTCAGAAGGGGGATGGGAAACTGAGGTGTAGTCCTAGTACACAGGAGGATGAGCGTAGGGAGGACATGGTCAGGACCTCACTGTCACAGGAGTGTGTTGGCAGACAGCAAGCTGGATTGAAGTGTGTCTACTTTAATGCCAGGAGTATCCGGAATAATGTAGGTGAGTTTATAGCATGGATAGGTACCTGGGACTTCGATGTTGTGGCCATTTCAGAGACATGGATAGAGCAGGGTCAGGAATGGATGTTGCAGGTTCCAGGGTTTAGATCTTTCATTAAGGTCAGGAAAGGTGGTAAAAGAAGAGGACGTGTGGCTTTGTTGGTCAAGGACAGTAGAACGGTGGCTGAAAGAATTTTTGATGAGGACTCGTCTACTGAGGTGGTATGGGCTGAGGTTGCCGAAGAAGGTTTGTTGACTGAGTCAGTGTGGGTGGAAGTTAGGAACAGCAAGGGAGCAATGACCTCATTGGGGGTTTTCTACAAACCCCCAAATAGCAGTAGAAAGATCGAAGAACTCATAGGCCGGCAGATTGTTGAAAAGTGCAAACGTAGCAGGGTTGTTGTTATGGGTGACTTCAACTTTCCCAATATTGATTGGAACCTCCTTAGTGTAGATGGTTTGGATGGAGCTGTTTTTGTCAGGTGTGTTCAGGAGGGTTTCCTTACTCAGTATGTGGACAGGCCGACGAGGGGGGGGCAGTTTGGATTTGGTGCTCAGCAATGAGCCAGGGCAGGTATCAGACCTCGTGGTGAGAGAACACTTTGACGACAGTGACCACAACAGCCTCACATTTACCATAGCCATGGAAAGGGAAAGAAGCAGTTACCAGGGGAAGATATTTAACTGGGGAAAAGGAAACTATGACGCTATCAGGCAGGAGTTGGGAAGTACAGATTGGGAGCAATTGTTCCACAGAAAGGGCACAACAGACATGTGGAGGCTGTTTAAGGAGCAGTTGTTGCGAGTGATGCATAAATCTGTTCCTCTGAGACAGGTAAGAAGGGGTAAGATTAAGGAGCCTTGGATGACGGGTACAGAGGTGCTTCTTGTCAAAAAGAAAAAGGCAGCGTACGTTAGGTGGAGGAAGCAAGGGTCTAGCGCAGCTTTAGAGGATTACAGGCTTGCTCAGAAGGAGCTCAAAAGTGGACTGAGGAGGGCCAGGAGGGGGCACAAAAAAGGCTTGGCAGGAAGGATTAGGGAGAACCCGAAGGCATTTTACTCATACGTGAGGAATAACAGAATGATCAGGGAGAAGGTAGGGCCAATCAGGGATAGCGTAGGGAACTTGTGCATGGAGTCTGAGCAGATAGGGGAAGCCCAAAATGAGTTTTTTGCTTCGGTTTTCACTAAGGAAAGGGACCTTGTTGTGAATGAGAACTTTGAGGAGCAGGAAAACAGGCTTGAACAGATCAAGATTGAGGAAGCTGATGTGCTGGAAATTATGGCAAACATTAAGATTGATAAGTCCCCAGGGCCAGACCAGATTTATCCTAGGTTGCTCCGGGAAGCGAGAAAGGAGGTTGCTAAGCCACTGGCGAAGATCTTTGCTTCCTCACTCTCCACGGGAGTCGTACCGGAAGATTGGAGGGAGGCAAATGTTGTTCCTCTTTTCAAGAAAGGGAATAGGGAAATCACTGGAAATTACAGACCAGTCAGTCTTACGTCTGTGGTCAGCAAGGTTTTGGAAAGAATTCTGAGGGATAGGATTGATGACTATTTGGAAAAGCATAGCGTGATTAAAGGGAGTCAGCATGGCTTTGTGAGGGGCAGGTCATGCCTTACAAATCTTATTGAGTTCTTTGAGGAGGTCGTGAGATAGGTTGATGAGGGTCGAGCAGTGGATGTGTGTACATTGTCTTCAGCAAGGCATTTGATAAGGTTCCCCACGGCAGGCTCATTCATAAAGGCAGGAGGTATGGGATACAGGGTGATTTGGCTGTCTGGATTCAGAATTGGTTGGCTGACAGGAGGCAGAGTGTGGTTGTAGATGGTAAGCATTCTGCCTGGAGGTCAGTGCTGAGTGGTGTCCCGCAGGGCTCTGTTCTTGGGCCTCTGCTCTTTGTAGTTTTTATAAATGACTTGGATGACGAGGTTGAGGGGTGGGTTAGTATGTTTGCTGATGACACAAAGATTGGAGGTCCCTTTGATAGTAACAAGGGCTATTGCAGGCTTCAGCGAGACATTGACAGAATGCAGAGCTGGGCTGAGAAATGGCAGATGGAGTTCAATCTGGATAAATGCGAAGTGATGCATTTTGGTAGGTCGAACTTAAATGCTGAATATAGGATTAAAGGCAGGATTCTCAGCAGTGTGGAGGAACGGCGAGATCTTGGTATTCAAGTGCATAGCTCCCTCAAAGGTGCCACCCAAGTGGATAAGGTTGTTAAGAAAGCATATGGTGTTTTGGCTTTCATTAACAGGGGGATCGAGTTTAAGAGCCACGAGGTTATGCTGCAGATCTACAAAACCCTGGTGAGACCACACTTGGAATATTGTGTCTAGTTCTGGTCGCCCTATTATAGGAAAGATGTGGACGCTTTGGAGAGGGTGCAAAGGAGGTTTACCAGGATGCTGCCTGGACTGGAGGGCTTGTCTTACGAGGAGAGGTTGACTGAGCTCAGACTTTTCTCTCTGGAGAAAAGGAGGAAGAGAGGTGACCTGATCGAGGTGTACAAGGTAATGAGAGGCATTGATAGAGTCGATAGCCAGAGACTTTTCCCCAGGGCAGGACTGACTGCCATGTGGGGTCATAGTTTTAAGAAGTTAGGAGGAAGGTATAGAGGAGATGTCAGAGGGAGGTTCTTCACCCAGAGAGTTATGAGCGCATGGAATAGTTTGCCAGTGGTAATCGTGGAAGCAGAGTCATTAGTGACATTTAAGCAACTGCTGGACATGCACATGGACAGCAGTGAATTGAGGGGAATGTAGGTTATTTTATTTTTGGATAAGGATTATTCCACGGCACAACATCGTGGGCCAAAGGGCCTGTACTGTGCTGTACTTTTCTACGTTCTATGTTCTATGTACTATGTTCAGGGTGAAGATACCCACTATTAGCCTGTTATACAATCAGGATCCCTACAGTGTGGAAACAGGCCCTTTGACCCAACAAGTCCACACTGACCCTCAGAGCATCCCATCTAGATGCATCCTTGTAACACACCTAACCCACACATCCCTGAGCACTACAGGCAATTTAGCATGGCCAATCCACCTAGCCTGCACATCTTTGGACCGTGGAAGGAAACTGGAGGAAACCCACGCAGACACAGGGAGAATGTGCAAACTCCACACAGTTGCCCAAGAGTGGAATCAAACCCAGGTCCCTGGTGCTGTGAGGCTGCAGTGTTAACCACTGAGCCGCCATTTCAGCTTTCCGCATTGTCCTCGCCATGCCATTTGTAGCTCACACTCGGCTTTCCTGCAAACTAAAATTACTGCCAGCATAACTCGTACCCTTGGGCTGTGGGTGTCTCATATACCTGAGGCTGTTCGCTTCTTATTCTGAAGTGTGGCTCTTCCAATTCTGTTATATTGTAACACTCTTCCATTTACATCATTACTTCAGAGGTTGCTAAATACAGGTCCTCCCGCTTCACAAACTCAAACCATGCTGGTGTCTTCTCTCAATCCTCTTTATTCTTTATTCATTCATTTGTGGGATGTGGATGTCATTGGCTGGGCCAGCATTTATTGCCCCGCCCCTAGTTGCCCCCTGGAGAAGGTGGGGGTGAGCTGCCCTCTTGAGCCGCTGCAGTCCGTGTGCTTGTAGGTTGACCCACAATGCCCTTAGGGAGGGAATTCTGGGATTTGACCCAGCAACAGTAAAGGAACAACGATATATTTCCAAATCTGATATCGGAATGACGTCATGACCATTTGATTATAACTCTATTATACATCTGCTACCTCTGTCTAGCTGGAAATGAGCTTGGCCAGCTCTCCAACTTCAAGACCACAACTGATACCGAGGGCATTGGAACAGGACGAACCCATTCAGACCATTGAGCCTGGTACTGCAATCAGAGCTGGACTGCGACCTAATTCCATATTCCTGCCCGTGCCCAGTGCCCCTCAATACATTTGTTCAACAGAAGGAAATCAATCGCAGAATTAATTAATGGACAAAATCAGAAAGTCACACAACCCCAGGTTACAGTCCAACAAATTATTTACAATCAAAAGGTTTTGGAGCACTGCTAACTTAGCTATTCACTCTAACCTGTCCACTGGAGGAGGTGGGGAAGGTGATGGCCTAGTGGTATTATTGCTGGACTGTTAATCCAGTGTCCCAGGTAATATTCTGGGGACCTGTGTTCAAATCCCACCTTGGCAGATGGTGGAATTTGAATACAATAAATATCTGGAATTAAAAACCTAATGATGACAGAAAATCCATTGACAGTTGTCTGAAAAACCCATCAGGTTCACTAATGTCCTTTAGGGAAGGAAACTGCCATCCTCACCTGGTCTGACCTACATGTGACTCCAGACCCACAGCAATGTGGTTGGCTCTTAACTGCCCTCTGGACAAATAGGGGTGTGCAATAAATGCTGCCTGGCCAGCAACACCATCATCCTGTGAATGAATTTTAAAAGATCTCTTGAAATCATCAAGAAAGTCACCCCTTGACGTTCTCAATTTCCAATAAAGGCCATAAAACATAGGAGCAGAACCAGGCCATTCAGCCCATGAGTGCCCCACTAATCAATGAGATCATGGCTGACCCGAAAATTATCAATTCCAACTGCCTGCTTTATACCCATGATTCCCTTACTGATTAAAAATCTTTTTATCTCAGTCTTGAATAATAAGCCAATCTTAGTTTGTGCATTTTTATTCACACCCTTAACCATTAGTGCCCAGTTCTGCCAAATTGCGCTGCCTCCAATTTCTCCTTCCTAAGACAAAGGCAGAAATTGTTGGAGAAACTCAGCAGGTCTGGCAGCATCTGTGGAGAAGAAGCAGCGCTAATGCTTTGAGTCCATTAACCCTTCTTCAAAACACTGGTCTCAAAACATTAACTCTGTTTTTTTTTCTCTATCTCCACAGATGTTGGCAGACCCGCTGAGTTTCTTCATGAGTTTCTGTTTTAGTTTCAGAGCTCCAGAAACCGCAGTTCTTCGTTATATCCTCTTCCTGGTTCCCAGAACTGCTCACAATGCTCTAGGTGTGATCTAATCTGGGCATTGTACACAAAGAAACATTATGTTAGTCTCCTCGAATCCTAGTGCTCTGGATATAAAGGCCAGCACTCCATTGGCCTTTTTGGATATTTTCTGTAACTATTCCTGACATTTTAGATTAGATTCCCTACAGTGTGGAAACAGGCCCTTCGGCCCACAAGTCCACACTGCCCCTTGGAGCATCCCACCCAGACCCATCTCCCTATAACCCACAGACTCCTGAACACTACGGGCAATTTAGCATGGCCGATCCACCTAGCCTGCACATCTTTGGACTGTGGGAGGAAACCAGAGCACCCGGAGGAAACCCACGCAGACATGGGGAGAGAATGTGCAAACTCCACACAGACAGTCATCCAAAGCTGGAATTGAACCCTCCCTGGCGCAGTGAGGCTGCAGCGCTAACCACTGAATCACCATACCACCCTCATTTTAATGATATATGCCCTTCATCTCAAGGTAAAGGGGTAAAAACATCAATTAAAGCATAATGTGATTGAATTTTGAGAACAGAAGAATTAGTGACTACACAAATGAAGAGGGCATATAATCAAATGTATACCTCCTGCACAATGTGTTCATTCAGTGTTGTTAGACTGCCTGCCTAGCTGCTGATCTGAATATAAAACTGAAACAAAAACATTCTTATTGTGGACATCCATCTCACTCAGGTGGCCAATCCATATCCAACAACCTGCTCTGAAAACTCCACTCACATTTTGACAACTCTGGCAAATTCCAACGCAGCAGTTGGAACAGTCCATGGCAATCCAAAAAAAGCCAATTTGCCCTGTCTCTTAAACCTACCAGTTCCTTGAATATAATCCAGGATCCTGAACAGCATCTTTGCCAAAAACTAATCGGCTCTCTCTCAGGTCATACCCCATCTGTTTGCCAAGCCTTGCTGAAATCTATCCATTAGTTTTTGAGATATTGTTTCCAGGCTAACAGGCGTGAAAATGTTACATTAATAAGATTAAAATGCAAGGACTGGAGGCCAAGATGGAATTAAAACAAAAAAGGCTGTTTTAATCTCTCTCATTCACCTTCAGATTTGTTGAGAGATGATGGCAGTCCCCAGCATTAGGGGGTGGAACATTTGCTTCAGTATTGTTAGGGAGTTATCTTTACTCCAATGGAGTATTCAAAACACTGTTGCCTAAACACGCTCATCAATACTGGTGTAGGAGGGGCAAACTGACCCCCAGTCTCTTCCCCACACATTGCCCCTTCACTAGATTCAGTGCCCGTGAGACAGAGTGGAAAAAACCTTCCTTTAAGAGTATGATCTACTTGCAACTAAATATGCAGAGTTGTAGAGCACAGAGACTGTTTAGCTTCATATGCAAATTGTAGTGCCTTTTTACACAACATAAATCACTGACAAGTTCTATTTTTATGGTATTATCCCAGGTTGATTATCTAAGCTTTAATTCCCCTGGAGGGGGGCGTTCTTTGTTTCTGCAATTAATAAGGTCAGTGACAACAGTCTGCAGCATCTCAGCCAGAGGCACCTGTGAAAATACTAAGGTTCAACATCTGGGACAGGGACAGCGTGGGGTTAGATACAGAGTAAAGCTCCCTCTACACTGCCCCTATGAAACACTCCCAGGACAGGGACAGCGTGGGGTTAGATACAGAGTAAAGCTCCCTCTACACTGCCCCTATGAAACACTCCCAGGACAGGGACAGCGTGGGGTTAGATACAGAGTAAAGCTCCCTCTACACTGCCCCTATGAAACACCCCCAGGACAGGGACAGCGTGAGGTTAGACACAGAGTAAAGTTCCCTCTACGCTGTCCCTATGAAACACTCCCAGGACAGGGACAGTGTGCGGTTAGATACAGAGTAAAGCTCCCTCTACGCTGTCCCTATGAAACACTCCCAGGACAGGGACAGCGTGGGGTTAGATACAGAGTAAAGCTCCCTCTACGCTGTCCCTATAAAACACTCCCAGGACAGGGACAGCGTGGGGTTAGATACAGAGTAAAGCTTCCTCTACACTGCCCCTATGAAACACACCCAGACAGGGACAGCGTGGGGTTAGATACAGAGTAAAGCTTCCTCTACACTGCCCCTATGAAACGCTCCCAGGACAGGGACAGTGTGGGGTTAGATACAGAGTAAAGCTCCCTCTACACTGCCCCTATGAAACACTCCCAGGACAGGGACAGTGTGGGGTTAGCTGCAGAGTAAAGCTCCCTCTACACTACCTCTATGAAACACTCCCAGGACAGGGACAGCATGAGGTTAGATACAGAGTAAAGCTCCCTCTACACTGTCCTTATGAAAATCTCCCAGGACAGGGACAGCGTGGGGTCAGATACAGAGTAAAGCTCCCTCTACGCTGCCCCTATGAAACACTCCCAGGACAGGGACAGCGTGAGGTTAGATACAGAGTAAAACTCCCTCTACGCTGTCCCTATGAAACACTCCCAGGACAGGGACAGCGTGAGGTTAGACACAGAGTAAAGTTCCCTCTACGCTGTCCCTATGAAACACTCCCAGGACAGGGACAGCGTGGGGTTAGATACAGAGAAAAGCTCCCACTATGCTGCCCCTATGAAACACTCCCAGGACAGGGACAGCGTGAGGTTAGATACAGAGTAAAGCTCCCTCTACGCTGTCCCTATGAAACACTCCCAGGACAGGGACAGCGTGAGGTTAGATACAGAGTAAAGCTCCCTCTACGCTGTCCCTATGAAACACTCCCAGGACAGGGAGAGTGTGGGGTTAGATACAGAGTAAAGCTCCCTCTACACTGTCCCGATGAAACACTCCCAGGACAGGGACAGCATGAGGTTAGATACAGAGTAAAGCTCCTCTACGCTGTCCCTATGAAACACTCCCAGGACAGGGACAGCGTGGGGTTAGATACAGAGTAAAGCTCCCTCTACGCTGCCCCTATGAAACACTCCCAGGACAGGAACAGCGTGAGGTTAGATACCGAGTAAAGCTCACTCTACGCTGTCCCTATGAAACACTCCCAGGACAGGGACAGCGTGGGGTTAGATACAGAGTAAAGCTCCCTCTACACTGCACCTATGAAACACTCCCAGGACAGGGACAGCGTGAGGTTAGATACAGTGTAAAGCTCCCTCTACGCTGTCCCGATGAAACACTCCCAGGACAGGGACAGCACAGGGTTAGACCCAGAGTAACAAAAACTAATTTGCTGGGAAAGCTCAGCAGGTCTGGCAGCGTCTTGTGGAGGAGAAAGCAGAGTGAGCGTTTTGGGTCCGGTGACCCTTCCTCAGAACTGTTCTGAGGAAGGGTATCTGGACCTGAAACATTAACTCTGTTTTCTCCTCCACAAGACGCTGCCAGACCTGCTGAGCTTTCCCAGCAAATTAGTTTTTGTTCCTGAAATTTTCAACATCCGCAGTTCTTTTGGTTTTTATTTAGATCTGGAGTAATTGCTCTCCATCTGAGTGGCTTGCTTTAGTCATTGTAGAGTCAATGCTACTGCTGTGGGTCTGGAGTCACACATAGGGCACACCAGGTAAGGATGGCAGATTTCCTTCCCTGAAGGGCATTATGAACTGGATGGGTATTTATAATAACAGTTTACAGGGTTGCTATCGAACTGCTTTTGATTCTAGATTTTATTGAACACAAAGTTCGCCATCTACCATGGTGAGATTTGAACAAGGGGTTTGAACTTGGAGCCCTGTGACATTACTACGAGTCCACAGCCTTAATGCTCAGGCCACCAATGAGAATGGGTGAACACTCACACCCCAATAAACCCAACACTCTGAAAACTGTGTGCCATCACTGCTCTTCCTTTGAGGTCCTCCTTCCACTCTCTGGCTCAGGTTTGGTGCTCTCCAGTCTAGCCTGGCCTCCCGAAACAGTGCTTCCCACCTACTTACTAACACCCCTCCCCTCTCTGCGTCCCCGTTTGTGAATGAGGGGAATCACAGCCCCAGATCTGTGGGGGTGGGGTGGAGGTGACAGGGAGAAGGGACTCGGATCCAGCGGTGGAACTGGAGGCCAATAGGAGCAGGGAGCTCGCTATGTTGTGCTGCATTTAGCAGATGCCGTCCCAGCAGGAACTAAATCATTCTTCAATTTCTGACCCCAAACCACAACAGTCAAATGCCAGAGGAACATGGTGTACCCCCAGTACGTGAGCCAGAGGTCCATATGACAGTCATCTCTGAAGGGGCTGGTGAAACACTCTCCATTTCAAAAGCCCATGCTGTATCTTGTCAGGGCTAGAACTGTGTCAGGAGTGACAATAATCAGACTGGTTCATCATGTCTTACTACTGTTTCGGTTTTCAAAACTTGACCTTCCTGTTTCTGTGAAGAAATGCAGAAGCACAGAAACATGCCCTTTAGCCCATTGACTTCATGCTGGGTATGTCCAGTTCCTCTGTAAGGAAGTGGGACAGGCATCTCCACTATGCAGTTACAGCAACGCCAGAGGGAGCCACAGGGTGGAGTGTATCGAAAGGTCACTTTCAGGCAAATATCAAACTTGATAGGGATCTTCTGCCAAACACATGAGCTGCACCGAAACCCAGAGCATCTCCGGGCTGTTAATTCACACATAGCACCTCAAGATCTATCATTGTATCATTGTCGCTGGGTCCAGATGCACACACTTGAACCTACTCATCACAGGCACCAGCAATGCAGACCACTATCACTTTATTTTAACCATTTCAACCTGTTTAGGTTAGAGTGGGTAATCATTTTAATTTGTCCTCACACTGAGAGTGATCAATGTTTGGGTAAACAAATAGACGCCATACTGCAGGAGCAAACGACTGCAGATGCAGAATCTGTACTGAAAACAAAAAATGGTGGAAATCACAGCAGGTCAAGCAGTATCCATGAAGAGACAGCAAGCTACCATTTCGAGTCCAGACTGGAAACATTAGCTTGCTCTCTGTCCATGAATGCTGCCTGTCCCACCATGATTTCCAGCATTTTCTGTTTTCCATAGAAGTGACATTAATTTATCAAAGAACTGCAAGTTTTATTCTGAGCCATTATTAATGTTCTGGTTGGAGGAATGAAGGTGGGATGATTAATTACTGTTACCCCTTATTTTATTATAAATCTGCTTTCCCCATGGAAAGATTTATGGCCAGGAATCCCTCAGAGCTGCTGCCACTCTGTCCGCCCCTCCTTTACTGGGGGAAAGTGCAGTGAAAGAGCAAGTTTACTTCCTGATTTATCTGTCAGGAACATTATTACAGTATTTTATGTGGGAACAGGCATGGGCCCTAGTTACAGACAATATCCCATCATCACTCTCTTGTGGATACGCATTTAGTAAACCTGGAGAGGGTGTTTCCTCATGCGGGACAATCTAGAACGAGAGGTCACAGGTTTAGGATAGGAGGTGGCAGATTTAAAACAGAGATGAAGGGGAATTACTTCTCTCAAAGGGTGATGAATCTGAGGAATTCACTCCCTCAGAGCGCAGTGGATGCTGGAACATTGAGCAAATTTAAGGAGGAGATAGACAGATTTTTAATTAGCAGCAGGTTGAAGGTTTATGGGGAGCGGGAAGGAAAGTGGAGTTGAGGTTGAGATGAGATCAGCCATGACTGTATTAAATGGTGGAGCAGACTCGAGGGGCTGAATGGCTAACTGCTGTTCCTAGTTCTTAAGACCTTATTTAAATGTGTACACACACACACACACACACACACACACACACACACACACACACACACACACACACTCATG